>NC_048566.1:5962500-6087500 GCF_013265735.2 Oncorhynchus mykiss | reverse complement strand
GAAAGGGTCCTCATCCATCAGGGCGATTTAACCTTTTATACTGCTAGGATCTTGTTATTTTCTGAAAGCACTGAGTTGAACCCTTTTGAATTAGAGATGGCTTGTGTCCCAAATGACACTCTTTCCCCTATTATAGTGCACTACTTTTTGCTCAGGGCTCCGGTCCAAAGCACTGGCACCATATAGGGAATAGGGTGCGATTTGAGAGGCAGTCGTGGTGTCTGTAGAACACATGGGTGGAAAGATAGACTTGGGCTCCCAACGAGTCAGTAGAGGAATGTACTTCCTGTGAAAAACCCCCTTTTTTCTGCGGTTAGGTTGGAGAGAGACTGTTGTTATGCACTGTCATGTTGGGATGGAAGAGACGCAAAGGGAGCGTTCCAAATAGAGCCATGTGTAGTGCACTACTTTTGACCCGGGGCCCCATATATGGTGGCATTTGGGAAAGGGAACTGTTGGGAAAATGCAATGGCAACAAAATCGCGTCTACCAGCTAACGTCTCCAGTCTCTACTAACAGGCTGCAGTCTGTGATTGGATGGAGAGTGAATTATTAGAGAAAAAGAGAGAATATTACTGTAATCTTTTCCACCATTCCGACTCTCTCAGTAGCACTTGAGTCTGGGAACGAGGTTAATATTGCTGTAACTTTGATGGTTGTTTTACTGCGTGTCACTATACTATGTGTGTTTTAAAAGGTCAAGGGTCACAATATATGGTAATGCATTATTACATGTCTGTGTTAATGATCTGGCTGTGATGTTGACAGTATGTCTGGGTTTGATTGAAAAAGGTGGGCCTGAAATGCCTGCAGAAATTATACGTGTCTGTTTGCTTTATTGTCTACTGTCAATAGTTTCTCTGTTGGCCCTGGTCCAAAGTCGTACACTATAAAGGGAATAGGACCTGTGGAACTCTGACTTGTTTTCATAATCAGTTCATCCACTTTTATCCTCCTGACTGATCTCTCACCAGACCTGGGTTCAAATACGATTCAGAATCATTAAAAATACTTTATCTGAGCTTGATTGAGCATGCCTGATTTGATGGACCAATAGAATAGTCCCAAAATGGGAAACGCCATTTGGCATTCCTGGCAGGCTAGAGCCAAACTCTCCAAATATCTGAAAGATTAAAAGTAGTATTTTGATCCCAGGTCTGTGTCCCACACCACAGTCTAGACACTGATCTAGAATCAGGTCCCTGAGCCCCAGGACACTACTGCTGAATAAAGAACTCCAGGTGGAAGTTGCCCTCTAGACACTGATCTAGAATCAGGTCCCTGAGCCCCAGGACACTACTGCTGAATAAAGAACTCCAGGTGGAAGTTGCCCTCTAGACACTGATCTAGAATCAGGTCCCTGAGCCCCAGGACACTACTGCTGAATAAAGAACTCCAGGTGGAAGTTGCCTCTAGACACTGATCTAAAATCAGGTCCCTGAGCCCCAGGACACTACTGCTGAATAAAGATCTCCAGGTGGAAGTTGCCCTCTAGACACTGATCTAGAATCAGATTCTAACCTTAAGTAATAATGGGGAAAATGAAAAATGTATCTAATGGCCGAACCGAACGTGTGTGTGTGTGCTCGCATACACCCCTAAAAGACCTTCGCTTGAAAAAAATATAAATAGTACTGTTTGTCCATTTTGAGACGCCGTAGCCAGTATACACTTCCTCAAAGATAATCAGAATTAGTCTAAGATAATTTAAGAAATCTGTCATTAATTTTTTATGTTTTTGCTGCGCAATTTTACAGTGGTGGGAAAAGTACTCAATTGTCATGACTTAAGTGAAAGTAAAATACTACTTGAGTAAAAGGCTAAAAGTATTTGGTTTTAAATGTACTTCAGTATCAAAAGTACATGGAATTGCTAAAATATACTTAAATATCAAAATTAAAAATATTTTTAAATTCCTTATATTAAGCAAACCAGATGGCACAATTTTCTTGTTGTTTTAATTAAACCGATATCCATGGGCACACTCCAACATCATTCACAAACCAAGCATTTGTGTTTAGTGAGTCCGCCAGATCAGAGGCAGTAGAGATGACCAGGGATGTTCTCTTGATCTTGATAAGCACGTGAATTTTACCATTTTCCAAATGGGTGCCATTTGGGATGCATCCCATATAAATACTGTACATATCTGAGAGAGACTAAAAAGTGTGCTCATTTGCACCCAGCACAATCCCAACTGAAACCTGATGTGAGGTGAGGTGAGGTGTGGTGAGGTGAGATGAGGTGAGGGCAGGCCTGTCTTGGTTTGGACCTGTTCTACTGCTTCTGAACAACTGTTTTGGTGTCTCTAATGTTCTTCTAAGCTGTTGAAATAACAAGCTTTTCTAATCAAACTGCTTGTCTGTCATGTGCAACTTTTCCATAAGCACACAGCTCACATCGTCAAGGTAATTCTCTGTGAGGTTGTCATTTTTCTCCAGTGTGAGGATCATCAAAATCAAGACAGTGCCAATCTGATGTTACTGCTTCAACTCAGCTCATTTCTATCTGATGTTACTGCTTCAACTCAGCTCATCTCTATCTGATGTTACTTCTTCAACTCAGCCCATTTCTATCTGATGTTACTTCTTCAACTCAGCCCATTTCTATCTGATGTTACTTCTTCAACTCAGCCCATTTCTATCTGATGTTACTTCTTCAACTCAGCTCATTTCTATCTGATGTTACTTCTTCAACTCAGCTCATTTCTATCTGATGTTACTTCTTCAACTCAGCTCATTTCTATCTGATGTTACTTCTTCAACTCAGCTCATTTCTATCTGATGTTACTTCTTCAACTCAGCCCATTTCTATCTGATGTTACTTCTTCAACTCAGCCCATTTCTATCTGATGTTACTTCTTCAACTCAGCTCATTTCTATCTGATGTTACTTCTTCAACTCAGCTCATTTCTATCTGATGTTACTTCTTCAACTCAGCCCATTTCTATCTGATGTTACTTCTTCAACTCAGCTCATTTCTATCTGATGTTACTTCTTCAACTCAGCTCATTTCTATCTGATGTTACTTCTTCAACTCAGCTCATTTCTATCTGATGTTACTTCTTCAACTCAGCCCATTTCTATCTGATGTTACTTCTTCAACTCAGCTCATTTCTATCTGATGTTACTTCTTCAACTCAGCTCATTTCTATCTGATGTTACTTCTTCAACTCAGCCCATTTCTATCTGATGTTACTTCTTCAACTCAGCTCATTTCTATCTGATGTTACTGCTTCAACTCAGCTCATTTCTATCTGATGTTACTTCTTCAACTCAGCTCATTTCTATCTGATGTTACTTCTTCAACTCAGCCCATTTCTATCTGATGTTACTTCTTCAACTCAGCTCATTTCTATCTGATGTTACTTCTTCAACTCAGCCCATTTCTATCTGATGTTACTTCTTCAACTCAGCTCATTTCTATCTGATGTTACTTCTTCAACTCAGCTCATTTCTATCTGATGTTACTTCTTCAACTCAGCTCATTTATATCTGATGTTACTTCTTCAACTCAGCCCATTTCTATCTGATGTTACTTCTTCAACTCAGCCCATTTCTATCTGATGTTACTTCTTCAACTCAGCTCATTTCTATCTGATGTTACTTCTTCAACTCAGCTCATTTCTATCTGATGTTACTTCTTCAACTCAGCTCATTTCTATCTGATGTTACTTCTTCAACTCAGCTCATTTCTATCTGATGTTACTTCTTCAACTCAGCCCATTTTGTTGTCAATGCAGAAGATCATTCATTCACATTTATTCATTCACTCAGGAAGAGAGAACATTTCAACGCTGTTTATTCTGCCGCTCATCTCAACAGTCTTTCTGTTGTAGAGTTGTATGTTTTTGTTGAGAAGTTCACAGCAGCTACACCACATTTACTTAAAGGGGATTCTTTGAGCCAACATCCTGTCAGCCGGCCCATAAACACCTCTAGGGGACAATTCAGCAGGCCGTGGGGAGGGGGGTAAAACAGGCCTGTAAGCCCTTCCAGTCAATACAAGCAGAGAAGAAGAAGGGGGAAGTCAGGATGGGAGGGATGGAGGGGAGGGGGGATACAGAGGCTATTCTCCCTCTGATGTGGTCCTGTTGACAATGGGAGGAGGGCTTGACACCTTGCTCTCGGTTCTAGCAGGTAGATTGCTCCTCCTGTCCTATCCTGACCTCTCTAGTCCTGAGTGGAGACTGATGGTGGTGGGAGGCAGAGGTGGAACCAGGGCCCAATAGTGTCCTGACCTCTCCTGTCTTGAGGGGAGGAGACCTTCCCTCCGCGTCTCCCTGTCTCGCTCCCTCCCTCCCTGTCTTCTTCTCCCCTTCCCTCCCTCCCTCCTTCTCTCCTGTTTCCTTCCCTGTCTTCTCCCCCTCCCTGTCTTCTCTCGTCCCTCCCTCCCTGTCTTCTCTCCTCCCTCCCGCCCTGTCTTCTCCCCTTCCCTCCCTTCCTTTCTTCTCTGCTCCCTCCCTCCCTGTCTTCTCCTCTTCCCTCCTTCCCTGCCTTCTCTCCTCCCTCCCTCCCTCCCTCCCTCCCTGTCTTCTCCTCTTGCATCCTTCCCTGTCTTCTCTCTTCCCTCCCTCCCTGTCTTCTCCCCTTCCATACCTCCTTGTGTATTCTTGGCTGTAGGACAGACAGATCAGGGTTGTATTACTGCCTGACCTCTCGTCCTGAGGGAAGACTGAGGGAAGCAGAGTATGGCGGTCAGGGGGAGGGGATGAGGAGGGTGGATATCATGAGTTCCCCCTATCTTGGTGGTCTTCCTGACCAGAACCACAACTATCCTCAAACTATCTAACTATCCTCTGCTCTGACCTCTAGCTCCTTCCCTCCCTGTGTCTTCTCCCTCCCTCCCTCCCTGTGTCTTCATCCTCTCCCTCCCTCCCTGTGTCTTCTCCCTCCCTCCCTCCCTCCCTGTGTCTTCTCCCTCCCTCCCTGTGTCTTCATCCTCTCCCTCCCTCCCTGTGTCTTCATCCTCTCCCTCCCTCCCTGTGTCTTCTCCCTCCCTCCCTCCTTCCCTCCCTCCCTGTGTCTTCTCCCTCCCTCCCTCCCTCCCTCCCTCCCTGTGTCTTCTCCCTCCCTGTGTTTTCTCCCTCCCTCCCTCCCTCCCTGTGTCTTCTCCCTCCCTCCCTCCCTGTGTCTTCTCCCTCCCTCCCTCCCTCCCTGTGTCTTCTCCCTCCCTCCCTCCCTCCCTGTGTCTTCTCCCTCCCTCCCTCCCTCCCTGTGTCTTCTCCCTCCCTCCCTCCCTGTGTCTTCTCCCTCCCTCCCTCCCTCCCTGTGTCTTCTCCCTCCCTCCCTCCCTGTGTCTTCTCCCTCCCTCTCTCCCTGTGTCTTCTCCCTCCCTCTCTCCCTGTGTCTTCTCCCTCCCTCTCTCCCTGTGTCTTCTCCCTCCCTCCCTCCCTGTGTCTTCATCCTCTCCCTCCCTGTGTCTTCATCCTCTCCCTCCCTCCCTGTGTCTTCATCCTCTCCCTCCCTCCCTGTGTCTTCTCCCTCCCTCCCTGTGTCTTCATCCCCTCCCTCCCTCCCTGTGTCTTCATCCCCTCCCTCCCTCCCTGTGTCTTCATCCCCTCCCTCCCTCCCTGTGTCTTCATCCCCTCCCTCCCTCCCTGTGTCTTCATCCCCTCCCTCCCTCCCTGTGTCTTCATCCCCTCCCTCCCTCCCTGTGTCTTCATCCCCTCCCTCCCTCCCTGTGTCTTCTCCCTCCCTCCCTCCCTGTGTCTTCATCCTCTCCCTCCCTCCCTGTGTCTTCATCCTCTCCCTCCCTCCCTGTGTCTTCATCCTCTCCCTCCCTCCCTGTGTCTTCTCCCTCCCTCCCTGTGTCTTCGTCTTCTCCCTCCCTCCCTCCGTCTTCTCCCTCCCTCCCTGTGTCTTCTCCCTCCCTCCCTGTGTCTTCATCCTCTCCCTCCCTGTGTCTTCTCCCTCCCTCCCCGTGTCTTCTCCCTCCCTCCCTGTGTCTTCTCCCTCCCTCCCTCCGTCTTCTTGGTTGTAGGACAGACAGACCAGGGTTTTATTATGTCCTTTACACTGAGCTGCTATTTCTCACCCTGGTATGATGACCACGGCCTGACCACTGACCTCCACCCCAGCCACTGGACAATATGAGGATGCTGATGGTCTGGAGAACCTAGTCATCTCTGACAACCGTCTATGTTCAAAAAGACGCCCTTTTCCCTACGTAGTGCACTACTTTTGACCAGAGTCCTATGGGCCCATCACCACATAGTGATGGGGTGCCGTTCGGGACTCAGCCCTAGTAATCACTGACTGTAGCCTATTGTTGTCACAAGGATTTAGTCCCGAAAATGTACGATAAACTCACTTTTTGTGAAGTAAACCATTTTGAAAATGTATAAAGTAGTGGTGTTTATTTGTTATGTGTACTGTAACTGTAGTCTGACTATACCAAACATTAGGAACACCTTCCTAATGTATATTTTTTGTCTTGCCCATTCACCCTCTGAATGGCACACACACAATCCATGTCTCAATTGTCTCAAGGTTTAAAAATCCTTCTTTAACCCGTCTCCTCCCCTTCATCTACACTGATTGAATTGGATTTAACTTGTAACCTCAACAAGGGATCATAGCTTTCACCTGAATTCACCTGGTCAGTCTATATGTCATGGAAAGAGCAGGTGTTCTTAATGTTTTGTATACTCAGTAGAATCCATACAGTATTTCACTGCAAAGAGTCATTTTAGAAAAACATTTTTACAAGGTTGGTTGGAAAACAGAGCTGAGCCTGAGAGAACGAACCACCAGAATAAACCAATGGAAATGTGTCAACTCGACCTGTCAGCACAAGCAGCTCACAGATGTTGTACTGGTCTGTGTTGAACTAAGACTTGATGTTGTACTGGTCTGTGTTGAACTAACACTTGATGTTGTACTGGTCTGTGTTGAACTAAGACTTGATGTTGTACTGGTCTGTGTTGAACTAACACTTGATGTTGTACTGGTCTGTGTTGAACTAAGACTTGATGTTGTACTGGTCTGTGTTGAACTAACACTTGATGTTGTACTGGTCTGTGTTGAACTAAGACTTGATGTTGTACTGGTCTGTGTTGAACTAAGACTTGATGTTGTACTGGTCTGTGTTGAACTAACACTTGATGTTGTACTGGTCTGTGTTGAACTAAGACTTGATGTTGTACTGGTCTGTGTTGAACTAACACTTGATGTTGTACTGGTCTGTGTTGAACTAAGACTTGATGTTGTACTGGTCTGTGTTGAACTAACACTTGATGTTGTACTGGTCTGTGTTGAACTAAGACTTGATGTTGTACTGGTCTGTGTTGAACTAAGACTTGATGTTGTACTGGTCTGTGTTGAACTAACACTTGATGTTGTACTGGTCTGTGTTGAACTAAGACTTGATGTTGTACTGGTCTGTGTTGAACTAAGACTTGATGTTGTACTGGTGGTCTGTGTTGAACTAAGACTTGATGTTGTACTGGTCTGTGTTGAACTAAGACTTGATGTTGTACTGGTCTGTGTTGAACTAAGACTTGATGTTGTACTGGTCTGTGTTGAACTAACACTTGATGTTGTACTGGTCTGTGTTGAACTAAGACTTGATGTTGTACTGGTCTGTGTTGAACTAAGACTTGATGTTGTACTGGTCTGTGTTGAACTAACACTTGATGTTGTACTGGTCTGTGTTGAACTAAGACTTGATGTTGTACTGGTCTGTGTTGAACTAACACTTGATGTTGTACTGGTCTGTGTTGAACTAAGACTTGATGTTGTACTGGTCTGTGTTGAACTAACACTTGATGTTGTACTGGTCTGTGTTGAACTAAGACTTGATGTTGTACTGGTCTGTGTTGAACTAAGACTTGATGTTGTACTGGTCTGTGTTGAACTAACACTTGATGTTGTACTGGTCTGTGTTGAACTAAGACTTGATGTTGTACTGGTCTGTGTTGAACTAAGACTTGATGTTGTACTGGTCTGTGTTGAACTAACACTTGATGTTGTACTGGTCTGTGTTGAACTAACACTTGATGTTGTACTGGTCTGTGTTGAACTAAGACTTGATGTTGTACTGGTCTGTGTTGAACTAAGACTTGATGTTGTACTGGTCTGTGTTGAACTAAGACTTGATGTTGTACTGGTCTGTGTTGAACTAAGACTTGATGTTGTACTGGCCTGTGTTGAACTAACACTCGATAGCTGCTTTATTGACTGTCGTGTTTTTATCGTACCAAACATTTGTTTGTTTGTTTACATTCCCCTCAGTTGAGTCACACTGTTAATCTTTGTTGGCATGTTCCTCTTGCAGTGAGAGAGTCTGATGTGCAGCGTTTTGGCCCCGAGTGCTTCAAGTGGTCGAGTCACTTTCAAAGCCTATAGTTATTTTTCCTAGGGGTTACTGATATTTATATTTGTGGCTAATATTCTCCCCCGCCAGTCTTTTTATTAACATGAATAACACTAATATTAGCCTATAGTTTTTGTAAATACCCTACATGACCAAAAGCATGGGCATTAATATGGAGTTGGTTCCCCTCTTTGCTGCTATAACAGCCTCCACTCTTCTGGGAAGGCTTTCCACTAGAAGTTGGAACATTGCTGCAGGGACTTACTTCCATTCAGTCACAAGAGCATCAGTGAGGTTGGACACTGATGTTGGGCGATTATGCCTGGCTCGCAATCTGTGTTCCAATTCATCCCAAAGGTGTTCGATGGGGTTGAGGTCAGGGCTCTGTGCAGACCAGTCAAGTTCTTCCACACCGATCTAAATAAATCATTTCTGTATGAACCAAGCTTTGTGCTAGTTGGCATTGTCATGTTGAAACTGGAAAGGGCCTTCTCCAAACTGTTGCCAGAAAGTTGGAAGCACAGAATCCTCTAGAATGTCATTGTATGCTGTAGCGTTAAGATTTCCCTTCACTGGTACTAAGGGGCCAAGTCCGAACCATGAAAAACTGCCCCAGATATTTATTCCTCCTCCACCAAACTTTACAGTTGGCACTATGCATTCGGGTAGGTAGCGTTCTGGCATCCGCCAAACCCAGATTTGTCCGTCGGACTGCCAGATGGTGAAGCATGATTCATCACTCCAGGTAATGTGTTTGCACTGCTCCAGGGTCCAATGGCAGTGAGCTTTACAACACTCCAGACGACGTTTGGCATTGAGCGTGGTGATCTTAGGCTTGTGTGTGGCTGCTCGCCATGGAAACCCATTTCATGAAGCTCCCGACGAACAGTTCGTGTGCTGACGTTGCTTCCAAAGGCAGTTTGGAACTCTGTAGTGAGTGTTGCAACTGAGGACAGACGATTTTTACGCGCTACGTCCTTCAGCGCTCAACTATCCCGTTCTATTAGCTTGTGTGGCCTACCGTTTTGTGTGGCCTACCTGAGCCGTTGTTGCTCCTAGACATTTCCACTTCACAATAACAGCACTTGGGGCGGCAGGTAGCCTAGTGGTTAGAGCGTTGGACTTGCAACCGAAGTCCAATGGAGATTACATGGCCCTGTGCTCAATGTTATTCACCTGTCAGCAACGGGTGTGGCTGAAATATCCGAAGCCACTCATTTGAAGGAGAGTCCACATACTTTGTATACATAGTGTAGGTACACACTTATAAAAGTATATGTTGTATACAAATTATATTGGATAATTAGGATGTCAATGTATAATATTGTAACCTAGCAGTTGTAAAACCAGTATGTAGTCTAAGCTCTACTGTCGTAGCACGTTGAAGGACAATCACTGATATTTAGCTTAGGCCTAAATAATGTCTGGGCTATTTAATAGGCCTATTAGTTACCATCAGAGGTCATCCATTTTATGGGCGTGACCCAGGCATGCAGAAAGTAGCAGCTTTTCAAGTTCATGTTAGATCTTTTAAATTATACAAAAGGATTTCTAAGACAAACATTGGGTGAATGACACACCTTGTAAATAGTTACGAAGGCACCGCATGGGGTCCTGGGACTTCAGAGGGGGACAAATGGAGACGTCTCTCAGACACAATAGCAGTACCACTTCAAAGACTGTCTGGCTGCTGGAGAGAGAGAGAGAGGCAGAAGAGGAAGAGACAGCCAGGATAGAACAATCAACAGAGGAGGTCACTGATATGTTACAACTCTGGTAGGCTACTGTCGGAATGTCCCAATGGCACCTTATTCCCTATCTAGTGCACTACATTTGAGCAGGGCACCATATAGGGAATATGGTGCCATTTGGGACGTAACAATAGGCTACTGTGTGAGACTACTTTCTAGGCTACTAAAATTATGAAGTACCTGAAATGAGTTATGTATAGAGGCAGCTGGTCCAAAAACCTAAAATATAGAGGCTATACCATATACCTTCCCTGAATATTTGAAAACTGTTTAAATAATGTCTGGGCTATTACATCTATATTTTAGTCATTAGCAGAAGCTGTTATCCAAAGCGACTTGCAAATAGTACATTAATTAAATAGCCCTGACATTATTTAGGACTAAGCTAAATATCTGTGTTTGTTGCTTCAATAGTCTATTACGGTATAGTTTAACCTACTTACCGGTATTACAACTGCTAGGTTACAATATTCTACATTGATATCTTAATTATCCTATATCATTTATATACAACATATCATTTTATAAGCATGTGCTTATTTACATATATACAAAAAAAATATAGGCTATTATTTGTGTTATTATTGTTAATAAAAAAAGAGTGTGACGGAGAATATTAGCCACAAAATAGTAATTTCTGTAACCCCCCTGGAGAAATAACCGGGGGTTTAAAAATTAAGACCGCAAAATACAGCCCGGGCTACATCAAAGTCCCAACGTCCATTCTTTAAACAGATCCCTAAAGGCATCTTCCGGAATGTATCCCCTTTATTTATTACAGTGTATCAAGTTTCATCTCCATTTGAATATCACTTCAATGTGTTTATTGCCGTCGCGTATCAGCCAATCACAAAGCGAGGACCCGGGCTCCAGCCGTAGAGAGCTGAAGGCGTCGAAAGTGAACCAAGCGCTTGAAGATCGAGGGGCCAAAACGCTGCGCTTCAGACTCACACTCTGCAAGAGGAACATGCCAACAAAGATTGAAGTGTGACTCAACTGTAGGGAATGTAACAAAGAAACGGTCTACAGTAAAAGTAGATGGTGTGTAGCCTAAAGAAGAAGATTTTTTTTTACTGTTTTCCTGACGTTTTCTTTCATGGCAGTTGATTTCACTGAAGAGAAGCGGCACTCGGACTTGCTGTTGAGTTCTGGGGCAATTTTTCTTCCGCGGTATGTGTAAGGATACTTTGATGCAGTTAAAAAACATGCTCTCGTTTGGTCGTGTTCTTGTTACTCTCAAAGTGGTTTCTTGACAGCTGTGAATAGTTTTTAGGAACCTATGTGCGCTTTTTTGGCATTTACCTGGGTTACGTCTCACGGAGTAAGCTATTGAAGTCTTCTTTGGTCCCAAAGACTTTTGAAGGGGTATAGCCAACTCATTGTACGGGATTTTCCATCGGCGAAGAACTGCGACATGGATGCGCTTTGGGTCTGCACACTTTTTCTGTTCGTAAATGTAAGTGTCATGTCTCTCCTATTCCTGATATACATAGGCTGTAACTCACTAATATATCTCATAGGCTACTGTACAGTAATACACGAACGGATCAATTCCCTCCCTGTTATTTTCTGCTGAGAGTGCAATGTATAGTAACGCACATTACTGTCCAACATGAGGCGAATTCATTATTTAGCCAATCTGCATAAAGTTAATGATTTTGGCTACATTGTAAACTATGTTGGCATTACGCACGCGCTACATTGTAATTACATGAATTTATTTTATTTAACCCTTATTTTACCAGGTCATTTGACTGAGAACACATTCTCATTTACTGCAACGACCTGGGGAATAGTTACAGGGGGGAGGAGGGTGGTGGTGAATGAGCCAATTGGAAGCTGGCAATGATTAGATGCCTTGCATCTTGGTTGTGTTACATTGTAATCTAGCCAACTTCTCACTCTACATTGACAATGTTCTGTATAGCTACAGAATGTGACATATTGTCATTATCTACAACTCTCCTGCTTTTACTCAGAGATAAACTCTGTTTTTCTTTTCTGATCTGAGTTTATCTTCCCATACCAATTGATAAGGCTTAGGCTGTATTATAAGTGTGTGTCATTTAAACGTTAATGCAGGTAGTTAAAGTGAGAGATTTGATTTGTACAGATCAAAGTGTCAAAATAATCCTTTCCACAGCTGGAGAAGATGACAATTTGACACTCCATCTCCTTTCAAGTCCAACAGACCCGAGGGCCTGTAGAGGAGAGGAGAGGCGGCATGTCTTGTCATGTTCCCAGGGCCTAACCCTTTCTTCAAGATCAAAGCACTGGAGATAAAACTCCATCAGATCTTAATTCACTCTGCATTCATGTGACCCCGGAAAGATATGTATCTGTTTAATGAGGGGATAATAACAACAAACGTTCATTTTAAATGGTGTGTTTTGGTGTGTTTTGTTTCCCCAAAACACACCTTTGTTTCTATCACAGAGGTTTGTTTGAACATTTAAAAAAAAAAAAATTTTGGTGAACTTCAGCAATTAGTTTTCTCTGCTTAATATGAATGTTTTTTCAAACCTCAATGTATTAAATATCATTATACTTGTCGTTGATTCACACCGGCCCACTAATGTTAGTGGTTTGATTGTCCACGGTTCTCTGTTACATTACCAAACGGTATTACAATTCATAGATAGTGCCGTAGTCCTTCCTTGCGGCAATTCCTGGTAGAAATGCGTCATGAGTAAAACTATCGCTGCGGTCTGGATATCCGGAGCAAAGAAATGATCATTTCTCTCAGTCTGTGGCGAGAGAAGGGCGACCCTGTTTGTAACAGAACGGTAAATGTAATTTCCATGTTGACGCTAAGCAGTTTTCTGGTTGGTTTTCACTTGAACTCACGACCGCCACTTTGCTTTCCCACAGCGACATCTTTGAGAGAGTAACTCAGCATTTTGAGAACTTGAATAATACGTTGCAGACAGACAAGCAGGCTTACAGTGGCATGGCTATTGGTATCCAGTAGTTTGTCATGCTGTTAGGAGGAGATGGAAAGCTCAGCATATTCCCTGACTGGAACAAAACATGGTTAACAAAAAAAAAGTTCCAGATTCCAAACGTTGACTTTTTAAAGATGACCTGCTACTGCTGATGACAGTAATCAGTGTGCAGATTAACATCATGGCCCAATCAGACAGGCAAGCAGCTCTAGCTCCACCCTCCCTACACTTCCCTCTGCCTTAGTGTGTCTGTCCCAAAATGGCACCCTATTGCGTATATAGTGCACTGCCTCCCAAATGGCAACCTATTCCCTATATTGTGCACTACTTTTGACCAGGGCCGATAGGTCCACATTTTGACCAGACTTGCCCAGATAATGAGTCATGGAGGCAATTATGTGCATCCCAAATAGCACCCTATTCCCTATATAGTGCACTACAGGACCTCTATCTACATCTCCTGTTCTTCTGTCTGCTGGACGTCTCAGGGTGGAGGTGGTGACACCACGCTGCTGTCCTCAGGGTGGAGGTGGTGACACCACGCTGCTGTCCTCAGGGTGGAGGTGGTGACACCACGCTGCTGTCCTCAGGGTGGAGGTGGTGACACCACGCTGCTGTCCTCAGGGTGGAGGTGGTGACACCACGCTGCTGTCCTCAGGGTGGAGGTGGTGACACCACACTGCTGTCCTCAGGGTGGAGGTGGTGACACCACGCTGCTGTCCTCAGGGTGGAGGTGGTGACACCACGCTGCTGTCCTCAGGGTGGAGGTGGTGATACCACGCTGCTGTCCTCAGGGTGGAGGTGGTGACACCATGCTGCTGTCCCCAGGGTGTCAGGGTCAGGGTGGAGGTGGTGACACCATGCTGCTGTCCCCAGGGTGTGAGGGTCAGGGTGGAGGTGGTGACACCATGCTGCTGTCCCCAGGGTGTGAGGGTCAGGGTGGAGGTGGTGATACCACGCTGCTGTCCTCAGGGAGGAGGTGGTGACACCACGCTGCTGTCCTCAGGGTGGAGGTGGTGACACCATGCTGCTGTCCCCAGGGTGTGAGGGTCAGGGTGGAGGTGGTGACACCATGCTGCTGTCCCCAGGGTGTGAGGGTCAGGGTGGAGGTGGTGACACCATGCTGCTGTCCTCAGGGTGGAGGTGGTGACACCACGCTGCTGTCCTCAGGGTGGAGGTGGTGACACCATGCTGCTGTCCCCAGGGTGGGAGGGTCAGGGTGGAGGGAGAGCCCTGCCTCCTGGGGCTCCCCACCCTTTCATGTGCTCATCACTCTCACGTGGAAACTCCATGCTGCTGTCCCCAGGGTGTGAGGGTCAGGGTGGAGGTGGTGACACCACGCTGCTGTCCCCAGGGTGGGAGGGTCAGGGTGGAGGGAGAGCCCTGCCTCCTGGGGCTCCCCACCCTTTCATGTGCTCATCACTCTCACGTGGAAACTCCGTGCTGCTGCAGCCAAGGAGTGAAATATCATGTCAAATGGGATCGCATTGCAAAAAGGCCAAAGGGCGGCTTTAGGGAGTGTGTGTGCATGCACGCTCACGACTGGGTGACTGCACGCTTCTGTGTGTACGTGCGCTTCTGTGTGTACATGTGCTTCTGTGTGTATTCACCCTTTTGTGTGTGTGTGTGTGTGTGTTGCTTATGTGTGTGTTGACGGAGTGACCGTGACAGCCGTGGAGTTCATAGCCCCTTTTGAAAGCAGATAGGGCTACATGGAGGTCTCCTCTCACCAGGGAATCAAGTCCTCTAGTACTGAAGTGGAGAGAGCAACTGCGGCCCCTCAACTCTCGCCAGTGGCCCTGGAGCAGACAGATCAGGTCTATGTGTTCTCTTTTCTCATGGTCCTTGAGCCAAGGAGGTGTCGACTGTGTAGGCTGCTTGGCTCTGTATGTAAGCAAGTCCTGAGCTACCACATAACAGTCTGAAAATGGTTTATATAAGCTAGCATATAACAGCACAGTACACAATGATTCTAATATAGTCCATCAAAATTCTAACAAGTCAGCACTTTTTTTGGAACAAGATTCCACTCTGATGTCATATGCAAATCGGGTCACTTTTCATGTTGACTTTCTCAACTGCCTTTTCCTGTTCAGTAGGCGAGTACGGAGACCTTTTACACAAGTCACACATTCCCTCTGAGGTCCATAAATCAGAGCTCTGTTAGTCCCAGTCCTGATTACTGTGGTCATTAAGCCCTGGGCAGGGTGGATGTTTATACACACACACACACACACACTACACACGCGCACACACACGCGCACACACACACACTCCACCCCATGAACTGGTGCACGGAGGGGAATATTTAACTCTATATTTGGTCAGCACAAGAGGAAATGCCAATGGGTCTGGCTCTGCAGAGCAAAGTAGAGCTGGAGTGGACCCTGTCTGGACTTTCTCGTGTGTGTGTGTGTAGTGTGTGTGTGTGTAGTGTGTGTGTGTGTGTGTGTGTAGTGTGTGTGTGTGTAGTGTGTGTGTAGTGTGTTGTGCGCGTGTGTAGTGTGTGTGTGTGCGGTTGCCAGTTTCTGGTCTACAGCACGATGAAGCAGCAGTTGGAGACACTACCAGACAGCATCGCTGCCACAAAATATTTATAATTCAGTGGATGGGTAATTGTATGTGTGGGGTACAGAGATGAGGTAGTCAATCAAAAATCATGTTAAACACTATTATTGCACACAGAGTGAGTCCATTCTACTTATTATGTGACTTGTTAAGCAAATGTTTACTTCTGAACTTATTTAGGCTTGCCATAACAAAGGGGTTGAATACTTAATGACTCAAGACATTATGGGGTCTTTTGTTTAGGCGACTTACACAAAATCTGAATCCAATCCATTTTAAATTCAGGCTGTAAAACAACAAAATGTGGAAAAAGTAATGGGGTGTGAATCCTTTGTGAAGGTGCTGTACGTTCCCAGTTTAAAATGATACCAGTAGACAATGTACACCAGATTTTGTACATGCCTTTTAAGTGCTGAAATATAAAATAGTTTAGTGCAAATCCAAGCCTTGTAATTTAGGTGCAAATCCAAGCCTTGTAATTTAGGTGCAAATCCAAGCCTTGTAATTTAGGTGCAAATCCAAGCCTTGTAATTTAGGTGCAAATCCAAGCCTTGTAATTTAGGTGCAAATCCAAGCCTTGTAATTTAGGTGCAAATCCAAGCCTTGTAATTTAGGCGCAAATCCAAGCCTTGTAATTTAGGTGCAAATCCAAGCCTTGTAATTTAGGTGCAAATCCAAGCCTTGTAATTTAGGTGCAAATCCAATCCTTGTAATTTAGGTGCAAATCCAAGCCTTGTAATTTAGGTGCAAATCCAAGCCTTGTAATTTAGGTGCAGGATGACATTTGTTTTAGATGACAGTTAGGCTACAGGAGGTGAACATTACAGGTAATATTCAAGATGTTGTGAAGACCAGCGTGCTGTAAACATTCTAAAATGCTGTGAAAACCAGCGTGCTGTAAACATTCTAAAATGCTGTGAAAACCAGCGTGCTGTAAACATTCTAAAATGTTGTGGAAACCAGCGTGCTGTAAACATTCTAAAATGCTGTGAAAACCAGCGTGCTGTAAACATTCTAAAATGCTGTGAAAACCAGAGTGCTGTAAACATTCTAAAATGTTGTGAAAACCAGCGTGCTGTAAACATTCTAAAATGTTGTGAAAACCAGCGTGCTGTAAACATTCTAAAATGTTGTGAAAACCAGCGTGCTGTAAACATTCTAAAATGTTGTGAAAACCAGCGTGCTGTAAACATTCTAAAATGTTGTGAAAACCAGCGTGCTGTAAACATTCTAAAATGTTGTGAAAACCAGTGTGCTGTAAACATTCTAAAATGCTGTGAAAACCAGTGTGCTGTAAACATTCTAAAATGCTGTGAAAACCAGTGTGCTGTAAACATTCTAAAATGCTGTGAAAACCAGCGTGCTGTAAACATTCTAAAATGTTGTGAAAACCAGCGTGCTGTAAACATTCTAAAATGCTGTGAAAACCAGCGTGCTGTAAACGTTCTAAAATGTTGTGAAAACCAGCGTGCTGTAAACATTCTAAAATGTTGTGAAAACCAGCGTGCTGTAAACATTCTAAAATGCTGTGAAAACCAGCGTGCTGTAAACATTCTAAAATGTTGTGAAAACCAGCGTTCTGTAAACATTCTAAAATGTTGTGAAAACCAGCGTGCTGTAAACATTCTAAAATGTTTTGAAAACCAGCGTGCTGTAAATATTCTAAAATGTTTTGAAAACCAGCGTGCTGTAAACATTCTAAAATGTTGTGAAAACCAGCGTGCTGTAAACATTCTAAAATGTTGTGAAAACCAGCGTGCTGTAAACATTCTAAAATGTTGTGAAAACCAGCGTGCTGTAAACATTCTAAAATGCTGTGAAAACCAGCGTGCTGTAAACATTCTAAAATGTTGTGAAAACCAGCGTGCTGCAAACATTCTAAAATGTTGTGAAAACCAGCGTGCTGTAAACATTCTAAAATGTTGTGAAAACCAGCGTGCTGTAAACATTCTAAAATGTTGTGAAAACCAGCGTGCTGTAAACATTCTAAAATGTTGTGAAAACCAGCGTGCTGTAAACATTCTAAAATGTTGTGAAAACCAGCGTGCTGTAAACATTCTAAAATGTTGTGAAAACCAGCGTGCTGTAAACATTCTAAAATGTCTTGAAAACCAGCGTGCTGTAAACATTCTAAAATGTTGTGAAATCCAGCGTGCTGTAAACATTCTAAAATGTTGTGAAAACCAGCGTGCTGTAAACATTCTAAAATGTTGTGAAAACCAGCGTGCTGTAAACATTCTAAAATGTTGTGAAAACCAGCGTGCTGTAAACATTCTAAAATGTTGTGAAAACCAGCGTGCTGTAAACATTCTAAAATGTTGTGAAAACCAGCGTGCTGTAAACATTCTAAAATGCTGTGAAAACCAGCGTGCTGTAAACATTCTAAAATGTTTTGAAAACCAGCGTGCTGTAAACATTCTAAAATGCTGTGAAAACCAGCGTGCTGTAAACATTCTAAAATGTTGTGAAAACCAGCGTGCTGTAAACATTCTAAAATGTTGTGAAATCCAGCGTGCTGTAAACATTCTAAAATGCTGTGAAAACCAGCGTGCTGTAAACATTCTAAAATGTTTTGTCACCAGTGCTTGTTTTGTTGAACTGTTGTCGTCCTCACTGTTGCTCCTACGGCACTAATCTGGTGAGCACCTTTTGGAGCTCCGCCCAAGCAGATCATTGGATTGGTTTGACATGTTGTGAGGTGTCACTGATTCCGGGTTCTGACCCCTCTTTAGCTGATTTCTGCCATGGAACTTCCCCGGGAAGCCTGGTTCGCAACAAGGCGTGTGCATTCCAATTGGAACCCTATAGGACTCTGATCTAAACAAGTGCAGACACTCTAATCCAGAGTGATTTACAGTCAGTAGTTATTTAGCAGACACTCTAATCCAGAGTGATTTACAGTCAGTAGTTAATTAGCAGACACTCTAATCAAGAGGGATTTACAGTCAGTAGTTATTTAGCAGAGACTCTAATCCAGAGGGATTTAGTCAGTAGTTAATTAGCAGACACTCTAATCCAGAGTGATTTACAGTCAGTAGTTATTTAGCAGAGACTCTAATCCAGAGGGATTTACAGTCAGTGGTTATTTAGCAGAGACTCTAATGCAGAGTGATTAACCGACAATGCATTCAACTAAGGTAGGTAGAACAACCACATATCACAGTGATGAGACAACCACAGCTCACTGTAGAAGCGCATGTGATCACTGAGATGAATACCTGTTGAAACTGAGCTCCCATCACCCTGATACTGCAGATCTGTGCTAGCTGAGGTTCACATGTTGTCTGACTCCTCAAATAATGGTGCAATAAAACCTCTGTGCTGTTTTTCTTGGCATGAAATGTGCCCTCCTTCCCTTCAAAGCTGTGATGTTGTTCTTGGAATGAAACGTACCCTCCTTTCCTTCAAAGTTGTGCTATTGTTCTTGGAATGAAACATACCCTCCTTTCCCTTCAAAGTTGTTCTCTTTCTATTGTTTCAGTGCAGTTTTGTGACAATATGTTATTTGTCATATTGGCCGAATACAACAGTGAATTCTTACTTACAAGCCCTTAAAAATAGTGTTATATTTACTAAATAAACTAAAGTAAAAATGTTTTATTAAATTAAAAGTAGCACAATAAAATAACAATAATGAGGCTATATACAGGGAGTCAATGTGCAGGGGTACAAGTTAGTTGAGGTAATTTGCACATTTGGTCCGCACATGCTCTGAGTACACATCCTGGTAATCTTTCTGGTCCCGCGGCCTTGTGAATGTTGATCTGTTTAAAGTTCTTGCTCACATCGACTACGGAGAACGTGATCAAACAGTCGTCTGGAACAGCTGGTGCTCTCATGCATGCTTAAGTGTTGCTTGCCTCGAAGTGAGCATAAAAGGCATTTAGCTCATCTGGTAGGCTCGCGTCACTGGGCAGCTCATGACTGGGTTTCCCTTTGTAGTCCATAATAGTTTGTATATGCCCTGCCACATCCGACGAGCACCAGAGCCAGTGTAGTATTCAATCTTTGTCTTGTATTGACACTTTGCCTGTTTGATGGTTCGTCTGAGGGAATAGCGGGATTTTTTATAAGCGTCCGGATTAGTGTCCTTCTTATTGAAAGTGGCAGCTTTAGCCTTTAGCTAGGTGCAGATGTTGCCTGTAATCCATGGCTTCTGGTTGGGATATGTACGTACGGTCACTGTGGGGACGACGTCGCAGATGCACTTATTAATGAAGCCGGTAACTGAGGTGGTGTACTCCTCAATGCCATTGGATGAATCGCGGAACATATTCCAGTCTGTGCTAGCAAAACAGTCCTGTAGCGTAGCATCCACATCATCTGACCACTGGCATGGTGTGTGTGTGCGTTGGTTCCTGTGTGTGTTGGGCTCGTTGGAGGCTCCACATGTTGACACAAGCTGCTTCTTGGAGCAGACATCGGAGACAGCGGTTTCTCCCAAATGGCACCTTATTCCCTACGTAGTGCACTACTTTTGACCAGAACCCTATTGGCCCTGGTTAAAAGTGTGTACTATAAAGGGAATAGGGTGCCATTTGGGAGTGAGTCGGGGAGAAATCAGAGGGTTGTTTAGCTGTTAGCAGGAGGTTAGTTGTTAGACATCTGTTAGTTCCTGTCTACCCTCAGGCTCCAGGGATAATGGCTAGTGGGTCAATCAGCCCTCAACATGGGCATGTTTCAGATGCCTGACTGCTTTAGAGGAGGGCCTTGATGGGGGGGGGGGGGGAGTGTGTGCATGTGCGTGTGTGTGCGTGTGTGTGTGTGTGTGTGTGTGTGTGTGTGTGTGTGTGTGTGTGTGTGTAAATCTCGTTCTTAGACATAGTGAGGGGCAGTCGGGAGGGAGCGACACACACACACACACACACCTGCAGGGCTCGGGGGGGACATCAAAGGCCCCCTCAAAATAGACACACATGCTGGGCTGCGGGGGCTAACTGACACACCCGCCTGGGGCTACAACGGTCTCCCCTCACCCTCCCTCCCTTCCTCCCACCCCTCACTGTGTCTGAGGACAAGAGACACACACATTGTGACTATAATGTCATTCACACCCATGTGGAATGTGTCAATGTGGGAGGGAGGAAGCCCTTTCTACTCCTTCCTTCTTCCTCATGTCTCAGTGTTTTCCTTCTCCTTTGTTTTATTCTTTCCATGGGATTAAAGCCAGTCTGATTAAAGCCAGTCTGATTAAAGCCAGTCTGATTATAGCCAGTCTGATTTAAAGCCAGTCTGATTTAAAGCCAGTCTGATTTAAAGCCAGTCTAATTTAAAGCCAGTCTGATTATAGCCAGTCTGATTATATATAGCCAGTCTGATTTAAAGCCAGTCTGATTATAGCCAGTCTGATTATAGCCAGTCTAATTAAAAGCCAGTCTGATTATAGCCAGTCTGATTAAAGCCAGTCTGATTAAAGACAGTCCCTCCTGCTAGGCTGCACTGGGCTCTATAAGCCCTTAGGAATGTCTGATGTATCCCTCATGTTTAACACACACTGGGGCTGCCTCCCAAAAGGCACCCTATTCCCTATAGAGTGCACTACTTTTGAGCAGAGCCCGGCGAGCCCTATAGACCCTGGTCCAATGTAGAGCCCCATATAGGGAATAGGGTGCCATCTGGGCCTCAGTCTGGCCCCTCCATTACCCGGCCGGGGCAGATAAGCGCTCAGCACTCTGAAAACAGAGCCAGATCAAAATATAAAAAAATACTATTTTCAATACGCCCACCTTCTCCCCATTCTTTCCATCCGATGTCGAGGCAGGAAAAGGGGTGTGTGTAATTGATTTCCTGATTTCTACACAAACATTGAGGTCTTATTTGTGAGTCTTTGGTTGGTGGAACTGGACTGGCCTTGACTGAGACCAGCTGAGAGAGACGCTTGTGCTCTTACTCCTCCAAACATAGCTTGTCACCATAGTTTCCATCATAGTCTTGAACATGTAAATGTGTTGGCTCGTCACCATAGTTTCCATCATAGTCTTGAACAAATATATGTGTTGGCTTGTCACCATAGTTTCCATCATAGTCTTGAACATATCTATGTGTTGGCTTGTCACCATAGTTTCCATCATAGTCTTGAACATGCCTATGTGTTGGCTTGTCACCATAGTTTCCATCATAGTCTTGAACATGTCTATGTGTTGTCACCATAGTTTCCATCCTAGTCTTGAACAAATATACAGTGCCTTGAGAAAGTATTCGGCCCCCTTGAACTTTGCGACCTTTTGCCACATTTCAGGCTTCAAACATAAAGATATAAAACTGTATTTTTTTGTGAAGAATCAACAACAAGTGGGACACAATCATGAAGTGGAACGACATTTATTGGATATTTCAAACTTTTTTAACAAATCAAAAACTGAAAAATTGGACGTGCAAAATTATTCAGCCCCCTTAAGTTAATACTTTGTAGCGCCACCATTTGCTGCGATTACAGCTGTAAGTCGCTTGGGGTATGTCTCTGTCAGTTTTGCACATCGAGAGACTGACATTTTTTCCCATTCCTCCTTGCAAAACAGCTCGAGCTCAGTGAGGTTGGATGGAGAGCATTTGTGAACAGCAGTTTTCAGTTCTTTCCACAGATTCTCGATTGGATTCAGGTCTGGACTTTGACTTGGCCATTCTAACACCTGGATATGTTTATTTTTGAACCATTCCATTGTAGATTTTGCTTTATGTTTTGGATCATTGTCTTGTTGGAAGACAAATCTCGGTCCCAGTCTCAGGTCTTTTGCAGACTCCATCAGGTTTTCTTCCAGAATGGTCCTGTATTTGGCTCCATCCATCTTCCCAACAATTTTAACCATCTTCCCTGTCCCTGCTGAAGAAAAGCAGGCCCAAACCATGATGCTGCCACCACCATGTTTGACAGTGGGGATGGTGTGTTCAGCTGTGTTGCTTTTACGCCAAACATAACGTTTGCATTGTTGCCAAAAAGTTCAATTTTGGTTTCATCTGACCAGAGCACCTTCTTCCACATGTTTGGTGTGTCTCCCAGGTGGCTTGTGGCAAACTTTAAACGACACTTTTTATGGATATCTTTAAGAAATTGCTTTCTTCTTGCCACTCTTCCATAAAGGCCAGATTTGTGCAATATACGACTGATTGTTGTCCTATGGACAGAGTCTCCCACCTCAGCTGTAGATCTCTGCAGTTCATCCAGAGTGATCATGGGCCTCTTGGCTGCATCTCTGATCAGTCTTCTCCTTGTATGAGCTGAAAGTTTAGAGGGACGGCCAGGTCTTGGTAGATTTGCAGTGGTCTGATACTCCTTCCATTTCAATATTATCGCTTGCACAGTGCTCCTTGGGATGTTTAAAGCTTGGGAAATCTTTTTGTATCCAAATCCGGCTTTAAACTTCTTCACAGCAGTATCTCGGACCTGCCTGGTGTGTTCCTTGTTCTTCATGATGCTCTCTGCGCTTTTAACGGACCTCTGAGACTATCACAGTGCAGGTGCATTTATACGGAGACTTGATTACACACAGGTGGATTGTAC
Source organism: Oncorhynchus mykiss (assembly GCF_013265735.2). Classification (NCBI taxonomy): domain Eukaryota; kingdom Metazoa; phylum Chordata; class Actinopteri; order Salmoniformes; family Salmonidae; genus Oncorhynchus; species Oncorhynchus mykiss. The sequence goes on along the minus strand of NC_048566.1, from coordinate 6,064,422 downwards.
TTATCATCATTAGTCATTTAGGTCAACATTGGATCATTCAGAGATCCTCACTGAACTTCTGGAGAGAGTTTGCTGCACTGAAAGTAAAGGGGCTGAATAATTTTGCACATCCAATTTTTCAGTTTTTGATTTGTTAAAAAAGTTTGAAATATCCAATAAATGTCGTTCCACTTCATGATTGTGTCCCACTTGTTGTTGATTCTTCACAAAAAAATACAGTTTTATATCTTTGTTTGAAGCCTGAAATGTGGCAAAAGGTCGCAAAGCTCAAGGGGGCCGAATACTTTCGCAAGGCACTGTATGTGTTTGCTTGTCACCATAGTTTCCATCATAGTCTTGAACATGTCTATGTGTTGGCTCGTCACCATAGTTTCCATCATAGTCTTGAACACGTCTATGTGTTGGCTTGTCACCATAGTTTCCATCATAGTCTTGAACATGTCTATGTGTTGTCACCATAGTTTCCATCCTAGTCTTGAACAAATATATGTGTTGGCTTGTCACCATAGTTTCCATCATAGTCTTGAACATGTCTATGTGTTGTGTTGTCACCATAGTTTCCATCCTAGTCTTGAACAAATCTATGTGTTGGCTTGTCACCATAATTTCCATCATAGTCTTGAACATGCCTATGTGTTGGCTTGTCACCATAGTTTTCATCATAGACTTGAACATGTCTATGTGTTGGCTTGTCAACCACTTAGCACTCATCAGTTTGATCTATAAAAGAGTTCCCTCATCACTGGCATCTGCAGATAAATACATCACTATATCTATCTGATCATTGATGCTAAGCTAACTGTTTTGTTTCTCCTTCCAGGTTGCCCTGGGAGATGCCTGTGTCAGTGGGCAGTTCAGCCAGTCAGGGGAGTGCTGTAGCCCGTGTCCTCCAGGCCATGGGGTGGAGGTAGAGTGTGGGATGGAGGACACCAAGTGCCAGCCTTGCCCTGAGGGTGAGTCATGGAGGCAATAGGGTTTAGATGCTGTTGCTTATGCCATTCCCCCAGTAGACATACAGCTATAGTACACACATACTGATAACACTGTGAGATACATTCAAATCACCTATACCTTGTATGTTCTAGGAACGTTCTCCCCATCAGACGGTCTCTCCCCGTGCCTCCCCTGTGCCCGCTGCCCGGCTGGCATCCCAGAGCTGACCTCCTGCAGCGCCACCCAGGATACCCACTGTGACTGTGACCAGCACTTCTACCTTTGGCGGGATGGGAAGAGTGTGGCAGGGCTGTGTGCCGCCTGCACCATGTGTGGACGGGGCGAGGGGGTGGTGAGGCTGTGTGGTGCCCAGGGGAACACCCAGTGCCAACCATGTCGCCCAGGAACGTTCTCAGAGGAGAAGAGTGATATCAAGCCCTGCCAGGCCTGCTCTCAGTGCTCTGACACTGAGGTGGAGATCAGAGCCTGCCAGCTCAACTCTGACACCCTCTGCATGGGTGAGTCTCTGTGTGTATGGTGTGTGTGTATGGACTTAAAGTTGACCGGGGCAGCTCTAGCAGGGCAGACATTTGACAAACTGACTTATTGGAAAGATGGAATCCTATGACGGTGCCACGTTGAAAGTCACTGAGTTCTTCAGTAAGGCCATTCTACTGCCAATGTTTGTCTATGGAGATTGCATTGCTGTGTGCTCGATTTTATACAGTTGTCAGCAACGGGTGTGGCTGAAATAGCTGAATCCACTCATTTGAAGGGGTGTCCACATACACTATATATACGAGAGAGAGAGAGAGAGAGAGAGAGAGAGAGAGAGAGAGAGAGAGAGAGAGAGAGAGAACACATGTGGCCAACACCTGTACCGACACCTAATCTGAACACTTAGCAACACTTGAGGAAACATGAGCACAGTCCAACAGAGAGAAAACACTCTTAAGTGCTGCAGTCAAATGGCTCGGAGCCGACAGCTCTTAAAAAGGGCCTGACAATCTAACTACCCCCACACCAGACCCCAGGGCCTTGGCACATTGGTGACCCCAACATGGTAACCCCTCACCGGCTCCAAATGACCAAGCCTTGGTCTAGTGGCCTGGATCTCCCCAGGAGTCTGGTCATCTGAACACACAGGTCACCCCATCTGACACTGTAGATAGAGGTCAGGGGAGTCCCCAGTCGTGTTTGATCCTAAAATGGGCCGGCTGTAGAAGGAGTAAGGAGGGGTTTGCTGGGGGTGACTGAGTCAGGGTTTGTAGAAGGAGTAAGGAGGGGTTTGGGGGTGACTGAGTCAGGGGCTGTAGAAGGAGTAAGGAGGGGTTTGGGGGGGGGGGGGGTGACTGAGTCAGGGGCTGTAGAAGGAGTAAGGAGGGGTTTGGGGGTGACTGAGTCAGGGGCTGTAGAAGGAGTAAGGAGGGGTTTGGGGGGGGTGACTGAGTCAGGGGCTGTAGAAGGAGTAAGGAGGGGTTTCGGGGGGGTGACTGAGTCAGGGGCTGTAGAAGGAGTAAGGAGGGGTTTGGGGGGGGGGGGTGACTGAGTCAGGGGCTGTAGAAGGAGTAAGAAGGGGTTTGGGGGGGGGTGACTGAGTCAGGGGCTGTAGAAGGAGTAAGGAGGGGTTTTGGGGGGGGGGTGACTGAGTCAGGGGCTGTAGAAGGAGTAAGGAGGGGTTTGGGGGGGGGGTGACTGAGTCAGGGGCTGTAGAAAGGGGTAAAGAGGAGGGGGGGTTGACTGAGTTAGGGGCTGTAGAAAGGGGTAAAGAGGAGGGGGGGTTGACTGAGTCAGGGGATGGTAGCTGACTGGGTCGGGGGGGCTGGTAGCTGACTGGGTCAGAGGGGGCTGGGAGCTGACAGGCCCTCACAGACTACTGCTGCTGGATTAAATTTGGCAACAAAATCATTATTCAGATAGCTGGTAGTGTTATCAAATATGTTCACTGTTTGTGACTGTGTTTGCTTCAACTGTAGGTATGAAAGCCCTCACATTCTTTACACAGTCATTGACTTATTACAAAAAACATTGTGCCAATGGTAGATGTGTCAAGGCCCTTGATTTGATGTTGAGACGGGGATAAGGACAGGGCAGATATGCTGAGACGGGGGTAAGGACAGGGCAGATATGTTGAGACGGGGATAAGGACAGGGCAGATATGTTGAGACGGGGATAAGGACAGGGCAGATATGTTGAGACGGGGATAAGGACAGGGCAGATATGTTGAGACAGGGATAAGGACAGGGCTGATATGTTGAGACAGGGATAAGGACAGGGCTGATATGTTGAGACAGGGATAAGGACAGGGCTGATATGTTGAGACGGGGATAAGGACAGGGCAGATATGTTGAGACAGGGATAAGGACAGGGCTGATATGTTGAGACAGGGATAAGGACAGGGCAGATATGTTGAGACGGGGATAAGGACAGGGCAGATATGTTGAGACGGGGATAAGGACAGGGCAGATATGTTGAGACGGGGATAAGGACAGGGCAGATACAGTGCCTTGCGAAAGTATTCGGCCCCCTTGAACTTTGCGACCTTTTGCCACATTTCAGGCTTCAAACATAAAGATATAAAACTGTATTTTTTTGTGAAGAATCAACAACAAGTGGGACACAATCATGAAGTGGAACGACATTTATTGGATATTTCAAACTTTATTAACAAATCAAAAACTGAAAAATTGGGCGTGCAAAATTATTCAGCCCCTTTACTTTCAGTGCAGCAAACTCTCTCCAGAAGTTCAGTGAGGATCTCTGAATGATCCAATGTTGACCTAAATGACTAATGATGATAAATACAATCCAACTGTGTGTAATCAAGTCTCCGTATAAATGCACCTGCACTGTGATAGTCTCAGAGGTCCGTTAAAAGCGCAGAGAGCATCATGAAGAACAAGGAACACACCAGGCAGGTCCGAGATACTGTTGTGAAGAAGTTTAAAGCCGGATTTGGATACAAAAAGATTTCCCAAGCTTTAAACATCCCAAGGAGCACTGTGCAAGCGATAATATTGAAATGGAAGAAGTATCAGACCACTGCAAATCTACCAAGACCTGGCCGTCCCTCTAAACTTTCAGCTCATACAAGGAGAAGACTGATCAGAGATGCAGCCAAGAGGCCCATGATCACTCTGGATGAACTGCAGAGATCTACAGCTGAGGTGGGAGACTCTGTCCATAGGACAACAATCAGTCGTATATTGCACAAATCTGGCCTTTATGGAAGTGGCAAGAAGAAAGCTATTTCTTAAAGATATCCATAAAAAGTGTTGTTTAAAGTTTGCCACAAGCCACCTGGGAGACACACCAAACATGTGGAAGAAGGTGCTCTGGTCAGATTAAACCAAAATTGAACTTTTTGGCAACAATGCAAAACGTTATGTTTGGCGTAAAAGCAACACAGCTGAACACACCATCCCCACTGTCAAACATGGTGGTGGCAGCATCATGGTTTGGGCCTGCTTTTCTTCAGCAGGGACAGGGAAGATGGTTAAAATTGATGGGAAGATGGATGGAGCCAAATACAGGACCATTCTGGAAGAAAACCTGATGGAGTCTGCAAAAGACCTGAGACTGGGACGGAGATTTCTCTTCCAACAAGACAATGATCCAAAACATAAAGCAAAATCTACAATGGAATGGTTCAAAAATAAACATATCCAGGTGTTAGAATGGCCAAGTCAAAGTCCAGACCTGAATCCAATCGAGAATCTGTGGAAAGAACTGAAAACTGCTGTTCACAAATGCTCTCCATCCAACCTCACTGAGCTCGAGCTGTTTTGCAAGGAGGAATGGGAAAAAATTTAAGTCTCTCGATGTGCAAAACTGATAGAGACATACCCCAAGCGACTTACAGCTGTAATCGCAGCAAAAGGTGGCGCTACAAAGTATTAACTTAAGGGGGCTGAATAATTTTGCACGCCCAATTTTTCAGTTTTTGATTTGTTAAAAAAGTTTGAAATATCCAATAAATGTCGTTCCACTTCATGATTGTGTCCCACTTGTTGTTGATTCTTCACAAAAAAATACAGTTTTATATCTTTATGTTTGAAGCCTGAAATGTGGCAAAAGGTCGCAAAGTTCAAGGGGGCCGAATACTTTCGCAAGGCACTGTATGTTGAGACAGGGATAAGGACAGGGCAGATATGCTGAGACGGGGATAAGGACAGGGCAGATATGTCAAGTGGCCCCCTTCTATCCTTAGTGTTTCCTTCATGGTTCAGTGGTTCTCTAATCAACAGTCTCCCATCTCTCTCCAACCAACAGATAAGAAGCTCCACATCCTGTCTCGTCCCCCTGAGTCTGACGGCCCTCTGGCCGCTCCTCGCCTGCCTGGGTTAGGGTTGGTGAATGATGGAGAGGAGGCCAGCCCTGCCCCTGGAGGAGGAGCAGCCCCCAGGGCCCCCGGGTTCACCCCTCAGGATGATGGGAGCAGCAACCACATCCTGGTCTACGTATCTGTTCTGGCTGCTGTGGTGCTGGGCCTGCTGCTCTACGTCGCCTACAAGTGGTGAGTTGACAGGAGACACGCTGCCGTCTCATTGGCTGCATCCTGATTCTCCACACTTGACGCATTGCATTGGTGTGAGCATTGGCTGGAGGGAGTTGTTAAATGCATAACGGGGGTGGAGAATTGTTTGCAAACCGATTGCCGTCGTGTATTTCCGTTATAGGTTGTGATAAAAATGATCCTGTTGTTATGTTTAGTGAAGAGTGTAGAAGTGTTTCCTCCCATGTCTCGTCAGCTGGACGTCGTATAAACAGAAGCAGGCGTTGGGTAAAGCACGCGCTGCAGAGCTGGGGACGTGTCCTGAAGGAGAAAAACTCCACAGTGACAGCGGCGTGTTCCTGGACTCACACAGCCTGCAGGATGGCCAACCAAGTAAAGGTAACAACCAACAGCCATCTCACGACTACGCCACAATTAACCTCACTGCACTACACTGTTACTGGAGTGAGAACAGAAGCCCAAGTTAAATACATGTTCTCATCTCTCTCAATGTAGAGCACATTTAGCATTTATCAGACACTCTTATCCAGAACAACTTACAGACGTCTTTTCTTATTGGCTATTCTCATCTATTATAACTGTTGAATGGACTTGTGACGATCTGTGTCTGTTGTGTATTCTACCCCCAGGTAGTAAGAGGGACAGTAAGCAGGACGGCCGTCTGTACATCAACCTGCCCCCCCACAGACAGGAGGAGGTGGAGCGTCTGCTCCAGGAGGGGAGCGGGAGCCGCAGAGGCTCCTGGAGGACCCTGGGGGCCGTGCTGGGCTACGAGCCCGAGCAGATGGACCTGTTTGGGCACGGCGAGGCCCCTGTACACACCCTCCTTTCCAACTGGGCTCAGCAGGAGGGCTCCACTCTGGGGCTTCTGTGCTCGGCGCTGGCCCGCATCGAGAGGTCCGACGTAGCCGCAGCTCTCACCTGCCCTGCCCAGGGGGTGTCTGTGGTCTGAGGAAGGAGCCATGGTGGGTCCCAAATGGCACCCTATTCCCTACATAGTGCACTACTGGTAAGCTAAAGGTCAAAAGTAGTGCACTATGTAGGGTGCCACAGAGCCTTCCTCATGAGCCTGATAAGACTGGGTGGCATTCATTAGGAACCAAACGCAAGAAAACGGACTGAATCAGGGAGTGACGACCTGAACTTGAACCAATAAGAAATGTTTGTTTTCCGTTGCGAAACATACTGCTGCGGCGTGTACTAATGAATAGGACCCTTGTGGACATAGGAGAGGATGGATGGGGCAAACAGCCCTCCTTCTCGACCAGTGGGATGGCATGGCATGCCAGGGGAGGTACTCCTGACCCATAATGCCTCAGACGTTTGAACTGAAGAGGACAGTGGAAGTGTTGTTGCTGGCTCGTTGAGCTGGTTCATCCTCTATTGGAAATGTACAGTATATCCACCATCCTTCCAGTATATATATATATATATATATTACCATACTTGTGTATAATCTGCCCAAGCGTTCTAGGAATGGGTATTTATTTGCAGCAATGTCAGAAGGATCCACTCTCTTTCCTGATTTGTTTTGCAGCAATGTGAGGAGGATGCACAACAGCTGACCGTAACTAACTGAACAGGCATGGGAATGAAATACTCTGTAGAATATTCTTTACATGAAATAAAGGCATTCTGTTCATATTAACAATCAGTGGTGAATTTTAAGACCTTTGTAAATATTTGATCATACATTCATTGTAATATAGTGTTAGAAAGGTTTTCAAGCGTGAAGGGGCAATCGCAAACATCTTTGACTGAGGATGCATGATGACTCTCTCTCTCTCTCTCAGCTACTCCATCTTAAAGACATTGGGATGCCTCAAATCAGTGATGTACTATCCGTGTTGCTAGTCACTGCCTCTCTCCTATCATGGTTGCTGGTGTGGCTGGCTATCCAGAACATTATCGTGATGTAACAATCAATCACTTATTCTTGTGTATATTCTAACGTCATGGTGTGTGTTTTTCTAAGATGTTGTTTTATATAATAAATGCTTTTGAAGGTGTGAGAGAGAGTCAAACGGTGTTCTCTGAGCTTGTTGTGTTACATGCTCTGACAAGTACAGTGGTTTCTGTCCTACCCGAACGTAACAGCAAGCAGCTACCTGCTCTGTGGTAGTTTATTCTGGAGATAATCAATGGCCGTCTTTGTTTGTCTCAGTCACCTAACTGAACAAGGGGTGTGACTTGTAACATAAATTAAACAAGTATGTGGTCATGTCAGAGGAAAGTTTGGAAGACTTCTATTTACAGTTGAAGTCGGAAGTTTACATACTCTTAGGTTGGAGTCATTAAAACTCGTTTTTCAACCACTCCACAAATTTCTTGTTAACAAACTATAGTTTTGGCAAGTCGGTTAGGACATTTACTTTGTGCATGACAAGTAATTTTTACAACAATTGTTTACAGACAGATTATTTCACTTATAATTCACTGTATCAGAATTCCAGTGGGTCAGAAGTTTACATACACTAAGTTGACTGTGCCTTTAAACAGCTTGGAAAATTCCAGAAAATGATGTCATGGCTTTAGAAGCTTCTGATAGGCTAATTGACATAATTTGAGTCAATTGGAGGAGTAGCTGTGGATGTATTTCAAGGCCTACCTTCAAACTCAGTGCCTCTTTGCTTGACATCATGGGAAAATCTAAAGAAATCAGCCAAGACCTCAGATAAATATTTTTAGACCTCCACAAGTCTGGTTCATCCTTGGGAGCAATTTCCAAACGCCTGAAGGTACCACTTTCATCTGTACAAACAATAGTACACAAGTATAAACACCATGGGACCACGTAGTATTATACCGCTCAGGAAGGAGACGCGTTCTGTCTCCTAGAGATGAACGTACTTTGGTGCGAAAAGTGCAAATCAATCCCAGAACAACAGGTACTTGTGAAGATGCTGGAGGAAACAGGTACAAAAGTATCTATATCCACTGTAAAACGAGTCCTATATCGACATAATCTGAAAGGCAGCTCAGCAAGGAAGAAGCCACTGCTCCAAAACCGCCATAAAAAACATTCTACAGTTTGCAACTGCACATGGGGACAAAGATCGTACTTTTTGGAGAAATGTCCTCTGGTCTGATGAAACAGAAATAGTGTGGTTGGCCATAATGACCATCGTTATGTTTGGAGGACAAATGGGGAGGCTTGCAAGCCGGAGAACACCATCCCAACCGTGAAGCACGGGGGTGGCAGCATCATGTTGTGGGGGTGCTTTGCTGCAGGAGGGACTGGTGCACTTCACAAAATAGATGGCATCATGAAGCAGGAAACTGATGTGGATATATTGAAGCAACATCTCAAGACATCAGTCAGGAAGTTAAAGCTTGGTCGCAAATGGGTCTTCCAAATGGACAATGACCCCAAGCATACATCCAAAGTGGTGGCAAAATGGCTTAAGGACAACAAAGTCAAGGTCTTGGAGTGGCCAACACACAGCCCTGACCTCAATTCCATAGAAAATTTGTGGGCAGAACTGAAAAAGCGTGTGCGAGCAAGGAGGCCTACAAACCTGACTCAGTTACACCAGCTCTGTCAGGAGGGATGGGCCAAAATTCACCCAACTTATTGTGGGACGCATGTGAAAGGCTACCAAAAATGTTTGAACCAAGTTAAACAATTTAAAGGCAATGCTACCAAATTCTAATTGAGTGTATGTAAACTTCTGACCCACTGGCAATGTGATGAAAGAAATAAAAGCTGAAATAAAAGCTGAAATAAATCTCTCACTACTATTATTCTGACATTTCACATTCTTAAAATAAACTGACATAAGACAGGAATTTTTACTCTGATTAAATGTCAAGAATTGTGAAAAACTGAGTTTAAACTTCCAACTTCAACTGTAACTCTCGCCATTAGTACTGAATCTGAGGAGACTTCCATTTAACTCTCCCCAATAGTACTGAATCTGAGGAGACTTCCATTTAACTCTCCCCAATAGTACTGAATCTGAGGAGACTTCCATTTAACTCTCCCCATTAGTACTGAATCTGAGGAGACTTCCATTTAACTCTCCCCATTAGTACTGAATCTGAGGAGACTTCCATTTAACTCTCGCCATTAGTACTGAATCTGAGGAGACTTCCATTTAACTCTCCCCAACAGTACTGAATCTGAGGAGACTTCCATTTAACTCTCTCCATTAGTACTGAATCTGAGGAGACTTCCATTTAACTCTCCCCATTAGTACTGAATCTGAGGAGACTTCCATTTAACTCTCTCCATTAGTACTGAATCTGAGGAGACTTCCATTTAACTCTCCCCATTAGTACTGAATCTGAGGAGACTTCCATTTAACTCTCCCCATTAGTACTGAATCTGAGGAGACTTCCATTTAACTCTCCCCATTAGTACTGAATCTGAGGAGACTTCCATTTAACTCTCACCATTAGTAAGGAATCTGAGGAGACTTCCATTTAACTCTCCCCATTAGTCCTGAATCTGAGGAGACTTCCATTTAACTCTCCCCATTAGTCCTGAATCTGAGGAGACTTCCATTTAACTCTCCCCATTAGTACTGAATCTGAGGAGACTTCCATTTAACTCTCCTCATTAGTACTGAATCTGAGGAGACTTCCATTTAACTCTCGCCATTAGTACTGAATCTGAGGAGACTTCCATTTAACTCTCCCCAACAGTACTGAATCTGAGGAGACTTCCATTTAACTCTCTCCATTAGTACTGAATCTGAGGAGACTTCCATTTAACTCTCCCCATTAGTACTGAATCTGAGGAGACTTCCATTTAACTCTCTCCATTAGTACTGAATCTGAGGAGACTTCCATTTAACTCTCCCCATTAGTACTGAATCTGAGGAGACTTCCATTTAACTCTCCCCATTAGTACTGAATCTGAGGAGACTTCCATTTAACTCTCCCCATTAGTACTGAATCTGAGGAGACTTCCATTTAACTCTCCTCATTAGTACTGAATCTGAGGAGACTTCCATTTAACTCTCCCCATTAGTACTGAATCTGAGGAGACTTCCATTTAACTCTCCCCATTAGTACTGAATCTGAGGAGACTTCCATTTAACTCTCCCCATTAGTCCTGAATCTGAGGAGACTTCCATTTAACTCTCCCCATTAGTCCTGAATCTGAGGAGACTTCCATTTAACTCTCCCCATTAGTCCTGAATCTGAGGAGACTTCCATTTAACTCTCCCCATTAGTCCTGAATCTGAGGAGACTTCCATTTAACTCTCCCCATTAGTACTGAATCTGAGGAGACTTCCATTTAACTCTCCCCATTAGTACTGAATCTGAGGAGACTTCCATTTAACTCTCCCCATTAGTACTGAATCTGAGGAGACTTCCATTTAACTCTCCCCATTAGTCCTGAATCTGAGGAGACTTCCATTTAGGGGTATTTAAAGGGGTTAGGACAGAGACAGTATTAGATAAGTCTTCACCCAACCTGTTTTTTAAGATATGCTTTCCCTTTCCTTGAGATTCCTGCTCCCTCCCTCCCTCCCTCCCCTCCATCCCAACCCCCTCCTCCACGACTTCTACTCACTCTGTCCTCAGCTGAAATCTGTTCATGATTTCTCTCTCTGCCTTTACTCTGTGCTCTAAGTGGGAGCAGGCCTGCGTCTCTCTCTAGCAGGGCCCGGGGCAGGCAGCGTTCCATGATTTCTCTCTCTGTCTTTACTCTGTGCTCTAAGTGGGAGCAGGCCTGCGTCTCTCTCTAGCAGGGCCCGGGGCAGGCAGCGTTCTATGTCGTCATGGACACCAGACACTCCAGCTTAACTGTGGTCTGGAGCACACAGGCATGGGGCTGCGGAATGCACATTAACTCAGAGTGGGATGGAGGTGAGGGGGGGACCCGATACCCTATATAGTGCACTTCTTTTGTCCAGATCCCTATGGGTCCCATTTGAAATTTAGGGTGCCATTTGGGATGCAAGTCAGAGGCTCTCTGCCAGAAATGTTCCATACGCACAAAAAGCTAATTTCTCTAAATGTTTTGGCACAAATTTGTTAACATCCCTGATAGTAAGCACTTCCTCTTTGCCAAGATAATCCATCCACCTGACAAGTGTGGAATATCAAGAAGCGGATTAAACAGCATTGTCATTACACAGGTGCACCTTGTGCTGGGGACAATAAAAGGCCACTCTAAAATGTTCTGTTTTGTCACACATCACAATGTCACAGATGTCTCAAATTTTGAAAGAGCGTGCAATTGGCACGCTGACTGCAGGAATGTCCACCAGAGCTCTTGCCAGAGAATTTAATGTTCATTTCTCTACCATGAACTGCCTCCACCGTGGTTAAACGTGGTTTAAGAGAACAACCGCAGACTACATGTCCATGCGTTGTGTAGGCGAGCGGTTTGCTGTTATGAACAGAGTGCCCCGTGGTGGCGGTGGGGTTATAGTACGAGCAGGCATAAGCTGTGGACAACGAACACTTTTATAACAGTTTTATTGCACAATTGTATTTTATTGATGGCAATTTGAATGCATAGAGATACTGTGACGAGATCATGAGGCCCATTGTCGTGCCATGTTTCAGCATGATAACGCACAACCCCATGTCGCAAGTATCTGTACACCATTCCTGGAAGCTGAAAATGTCCCTGTTTTTTCATGTTCTATATACTCAGACATGTCACCCATTGAGCATGTTTGGGATGCTCTGTATCGATGTGTACGACAGCATGTTCCAGTTCCCGCCAATATCCAGCAACTTTGCACAGCCATTGAAGAGGAGTGGGACAACATTCCACAGGCCACAATCAACAGCCTAATACACTATGCGAAGGAGATATGCCATGCTGCATGAGGCAAATGGTGGTCATACCAGATACTGACTGGTTTTCTGATCCACGCCCCTATCTTTAAAAAAAAATGGTATCTGGGACCAACAGATCAGTGGAGGCTCCTCAGAGGAGGAAGGGGATGACCATCCTCAGTAAATTTCATAAAAATGTTAAGACATTAAAAAAGTTGACCTTTTTAGATAAAACTACACTAAATATATTCACATCACCAAACAATTGATTAAAACACTGTTTGCAATGAAGGTCTACAGTAGCCTCAACAGCAGTCTGTGGGGTAGCACCATGGTGTAGCCGGAGGGCAACTAGCTTCCGTCCTCTTCTTGGTACATTGACTTCAATACAAAACCTAGAAGGCTCTTGGTTCCCACCCCCTTCCATGGACTTACACAGTAATTATGACAACTTTCAGAGGACATCCTCCAACCTATCAGAGATCTTGCAGCATGAACTGACATGTCCACCCAATCAAAGGATCAGATAATTCATCTAGAGCTAGCTAGCACTGCAGTGCATAAAATGTGTTGAGTAATTGACTCAAAGAGAGAAAGAAAATAGTTGAACAGTTGACAACAAATTAATTTCTTCAAAAATGAAGGAGAAGCAAGAGAGCAAGTGTCATTCTTTTTCATTTTCAGTTTCACTTACTTAGCTAGCAAATGCAGCTGGCTAGTTTAGCCTATTGAAACACCCTGCTCAAACAGAGGGATGCTATGTTAGCTAGCTGGCTATGACAGAGTGATGCTATTTTAGCTAGCTGGCTATGACAGAGGGATGCTATGTTAGCTAGCTGGCTATAACAGAGGTATGCTATGTTAGCTAGCTGGCTATGACAGAGTGATGCTATTTTAGCTAGCTGGCTATGACAGAGGGATGCTATGTTAGCTAGCTGGCTATAACAGAGGTATGCTATGTTAGCTAGCTGGCTATGATAGAGGGATGCTATGTTAGCTAGCTGGCTATGACAGAGGGATGCTAAGTTAGCTAGCTGGCTATGACAGAGGGATGCTAAGTTAGCTAGCTGGCTATGACAGAGTGATGCTATGTTAGCTAGCTGGCTATGACAGAGGTATGCTATGTTAGCTAGCTGGCTATAACAGAGGTATGCTATGTTAGCTAGCTGGCTATGATAGAGGGATGCTATGTTAGCTAGCTGGCTATGACAGAGGGATGCTATGTTAGCTAGCTGGCTATAACAGAGGTATGCTATGTTAGCTAGCTGGCTATGATAGAGGGATGCTATGTTAGCTAGCTGGCTATGACAGAGGTATGCTATGTTAGCTAGCTGGCTATGACAGAGGGATGCTAAGTTAGCTAGCTGGCTATGACAGAGTGATGCTATGTTAGCTAGCTGGCTATGACAGATAATTGCTATGTTAGCTAGCTGGCTATGACAGAGGGATGCTAAGTTAGCTAGCTGGCTATGACAGAGGGATGCTAAGTTAGCTAGCTGGCTATGACAGATAATTGCTATGTTAGCTAGCTGGCTATGACAGAGTGATGCTATGTTAGCTAGCTGGCTATGACAGAGGGATGCTATGTTAGCTAGCTGGCTATGACAAAGGGATGCTATGTTAGCTAGCTGGCTATGACTACCCAACACAACACTGGATCTATTCCAAGTCAAGGTAAACTTTTAGTTGTATTCAGTTTTTGCCACTGAACCGCCGGTGTAACGTTACTACATGATTGTAGCGGGTTTACTAACGCATTAGTTCTATTAGCTGTTGACTAGGACATTACTTTAGCTGATAGGAGGACAACAATGTAGGTTGTGTGTATAGAAAGGTTTTTTCGTCTGGCCACATAACCGAAGGGAAAAGGTTGAGAGGGAATACGTGGCTGCTCTAACACTGAACTGTGTTTATGCGTGGTCAGTGGTGTATTCATTCCGCCTCTTCTGTTGAAAAACGTTTCTTAAACGAAAGCAAACAAAACAGGGATACAAATTCCATGCATTTGCCCAATATTAACTCTCGTTTGCAACTGTTGGACTAATGATTACACCCTAGATCAGATAGATGCAGGCAATAGTGTGCAAGGCTATATTGAATGTGTCACTGTCATCTTACATTTTTATCTCGACCTGTGTTGGAAACGTTCATTCATTGGCTGGGTTCTAGCAACCTCATGATGGGTATAGGGAATATTTGACTATCGTGTAGTAGCCTAAACCTATCGATTTTACATTGAACTGGGTGAATGGAATATGAATGACAGTCATCCAATTTGCTGGAATAGAAATAAGGCCACGCTCATGAAAAATAAAAGTGCTCCCTCAGAGGCACAGACCGCCACTGTAACAGATGCATATCTGTATTCCTAGTCACGTGAAAGCCATAGATTAGCGACCTAATGAATTGTTTTCATTATATGAACTGTAACTAAGTAAAATATGTGAAATTGTTGCATTTATATTTTTGTTCAAATCAGTAAACAGGGCATCTACATCTTGTCAAAAGTAGTGCACTAAATAGGGAACAGGCTGCCATTTGGGATGTGGCCAGCCTGTCCCTCCCTCCATATGCACCCTGTATTGAAGGGGTAAGTACACAGTGAAACGGGGATTGGGTGGAATGCAGTGCACTACTGGGTGTCTAACCATGTAGTGGAGGAACTTCTCATTTGGCTCTGGGTAAACTCTAGAAATATTTCAATAGTGTGCAAGTTGAAAATGGAATACACATTTTTACAAAAACTTTATTTTTCTTTTAAAATGTTTGTACACTCAGTATGACAATGTGCTTGCACAGTACTTACAGTAGAGTTGGGGTGAAACTCTTTTTGTACAGACAAAAAAAATAAAAAAGTCTCAAAAACAAACAAAACAGAAAATTGCTGCAACCCCCACCACCAAAATAAAATAAAATAAAACAAGAGGCTGTGAATCGGTGGAATCCTGGCTTTAGCTTACAGAGGAAGGGGGTGTTGATTTGAGCTGCTGGAGCAGACAGGGGTACTCACTTCGACCCCCCCCCCCTTTCATTCACCTGTGTTTGGTATACTGACACCAGGCTATTGACAGGTTATATCACGGACCAACAGTCCATCCTTTCACAAAGACTCCGCTTACCTAAACATTCTCAAACTATTTCTCAATATATTCACATATAAAGCACTATAATACATGTGTGTTTGAACATGGTTTTAATGCAATTCAAATGGTGGTGAGAGAGTTACCTAAAGGATTAACGACCCCAAGCCTATGAACCGGTAACCCTGACGACAGGACACAAACCTTGTTACCCCGGAGACTAAGGAGTAAAACAGCTTGTGTAGCAACAAGACGACAGCACAGGCGCCTCTGATGCCCGTCTAAAGGAATTATAATAGTAAAAAAAAAAGAGTTAAAATGACCACGCCCCATTGTGGAGGAGGGGGGGTCGAAACAGAACGAGGGACAGACTGACTGACACATAAGCATCATGTGTCTGATAGCATCCAAATCCTGTTCACTTCATAGTACAAGTTAATTAAAGACAAAAACATTAACCCCGTCCCCTGCTGTTCCTTATTCACCACCAAGTCCTCTTGAACTGTCTGTCTGTCTGTCTGGCTGTTCCTTATTCACCACCAAGTCCTCTTGAACTGTCTGTCTGGTTGTTCCTTATTCACCACCAAGTCCTCTTGAACTGTCTGTCTGTCTGCTGTCTGTCTATTTGCTGTCTGTCTGTCTGTCTGTCTGTCTGTCTGTCTGTCTGTCCCACTACTTGATACAGTCAGACGAGTAGGCGGACTGAAGAGAACAAGCTTCATAATAAAGTTCATTCTTCAATTTTTGTATTAAAAACATTTTTTACTCAGGGAGGGAGCATTGGAACATGGACTACGTCCCAAATGAACACTATTCCCTACATAGAGCTCTCGTCTAAAGTAGTGCACTCTGGGATTCCCCTATAGGCCCTGGTCTAAAGTATTGCTCTTTTTAGGAAATAGGGTGCTATTTGGTAAGCAGCCATGGAGGAATTCCCATAAGTACACCAGTCAGCACGATAGAACCGAACCCAGCCTCCATCCGGACCGAACCCAGCCTCCATCCGGACCGAACCCAGCCTCCAGCCGAACAGAACCCAGCCTCCATCAAGCATTCATATAACAACAGAGGCGCCGGAGGATTGTGGTCCGAAGGCAGGGAGGGCACCAGATACCCTAGTCGAGTCAATAGCTGGCTTGGGGGTGTGGCGGGCGGGCGCACCAGGGGAAAGCCAGTCATATGGACAAACAGCGATTTTGTCTTTCTTTACACGGATCCATTTTGACCAGTTAATTGCCACTGCTGGACTTCATACAGCAACATCCCAACAGTGGAAAAACATTGAAGAGCAATTTAAAATGGTGGTATGTCTGACTCTTTCATTAATCCTTTTCAGACAGGGGAGGAAGAGTTCTAGAGAGAATATGTAGATAAGATTTGAAAACATTGTTAGTTAGGTAAGAAAGTTAAACTGGAAAAAAAATGTAGAAAGCTAACATGATAGTGACACTATAGGTCAATGTAGCACCCCTCTCTGGGTCTGAGTGCCAAACAGCACCCTATTCCCTACTTAGGGCACAGAGAATAGGGTGCTAGTTGAGACGCAGCTTAGGTGTCGCACACTTCTCTGTGGACACTTCACCTGGATCCTCCGCCCTTTGGGAGACACCTCCCTCCTCGCCATGATTCTCACCCCCCTCCCACTAGTCCCCTCCCATTAGTCAGTGGGCCCGGCGGCAAGCCTTCAAGGCATCAGTTTAAGACACCGTCTTAGTCAACATAAATATGTGTCTGGAGTGATCCCACCTCCACAGTTCAGTTTCCCAGCGTGACTTGACTTTAATCTGGGTTTCAGTGGGTCTCCTTTCACCATTTGTGGGCCCCAAACAACTGTAGCCTAATCATATTTTCAAGTCTTGATCCCCGTTCTGTTCCTCCAGTCAGACACAGTGTTAGTCCAGCTCAGTGTCCTCTTTGGGCCGGTAGATGTTGCCGAACTTCTGCATGTATTTCTTGATGTACTCCTTGGTCTTGTGCTTGACGTTCTCGTTGCACTCCAGGTCCTCTGGGTTCTTACAGGACTTCAGCTCCTTGTTCATCACGCCGTGAGTTAGCTGGAGGAATAGAAAGGGGGAGAAAAGGAAGTCAGATGTTTCTCCTGACAACAACATCGGTAATGGGTAACTTTCCCATAATTCCCAAGTTTTCTAGAATCCTGGTTTGAGGATTCAGGATCTTCTGCTAATTCCGTCCTGATTCCATGAATCTTCCAAACATGATTTCTGGAAAACCTGGAAAGTTATGGGAATTTTACAACCCTGCAACAACAAAAGTGAAACTAGCTCCATCAAAAGGAAGAATGGAGGTTAGGTCACACTGTGAAGAGATGAGGCTTTCATTCTGACTGATCCATTTCATGAGCTTTGTTCTCCTCCTAAAAATGTAGACAGTCAAATGTCAGGGCTGCGTCCCCAAAAATCGCAGCTTTCTTTATAAAACGAGTCAATCCAAAACTTTAGCTGGCGCTCTAGTTTTTAAGAGGTTCTGCTTTAAGGGTTTGTTCTGCACGGTATTAAATCAAAATGTGAGCCAGTTTACTTGGCCTCTCTCTTGTTTATTGTGACCATGTGCTCAAGAGTAGTAGAGTGTCCAAATGGCACTCCATTTAAACAAGTCCCCAGCGAGTTGTGGTTGTCAACCCAGAGAAACACTCAAAACTACTTGAGGGGGAGCTTTATGCCCTTTGGAAGAAAGAATGCTGGCTGAGCATTGAGAGAGAGAGAGAGAGAATGTCCCAAATGGCACCATTTTCAATACATAGTGCACTACTTTGGAACAGGGTGCCATTTGGGATACAAGCAGAAGCAGTGGGAGCTGAAGGTTCAGGCGTTTAGTTCTGGTCTGGGGGAAGAGCTTTAGTGAGATGTGAAGGGGAAAACCTTTATCCTTTCAAGTTAATTGCTATCCAGGACTTTAATTCAATACTCTGACTGTTGGGAGAGGTTCATGTTTTGGATGGTTTGAGACAATAAAATACAAATACCCAGATGATTGCTTTCCACACACACAACCCCCCCCCCCCCCCCCCCTACCTTTCTGGCAAGGTGTTTGAAATCCTCGGTGTTGACAATGCGTCCCAGTTTGCAGTCTGGTTTCCGGAACGGATTCAAGCAGGTCACAATGAACTGTGACATCTAAACACAGGAAATAGGAGGTCAAATCGATCGTGTAGAGATGACATTCATTACATTTCAGTCATTTAACAGACACTCTTATCCAGAGCCACTTACAAGTCCATTCATCTGAAGATAGCTAGGTGGGACGACCACGTATCTCAGTCATAGTAAGATGGGCTTGACATTAACTTGTAACTTTTTTAGCCACTTGTCAAATGTGCAAACGCGGCTTTGATCTAAAAAAAAATAACATTTCACAAATACATAATTGAAAGACCACTTGTGCCTGTCAACGCAGAACTACTATAATTATACTCTGATGAGCTCTGCAGAGACCGGTAGGACCGAGAGTAAAACATCGCATCCCAGGGACACTTTCCATCCCTTTCTGATCGGAGTAGCCTAATTGTTTGATATTTTTTTACTTGTCCATTCAGACAACTTAAAGGTGTTGAAAGTGTTCCACAGGGATGCTGGCCCATGTTAACTCTAATGCTTCCCACAGTTGTGGCAAGTTGGCTGGATATCACCATGTGCAATGCCAAGCGTCATTTGGAGTGATGAATCACAATTCACCATCTGGCAGTCCGACAGAAGAATCTGTGTTTGGCGGATGCCAGGAGAACACTACCTGTCCCACCCAATGCATAGTGCCAACTGTAAAGTTTGGTGGAGGAGAAATAATAGTCTGAGTCTGTTTTTCATGGTTTGGACTAGATCTCCTAGTTCCAGTGAAGGGAAACCTTAACACTATAGCATTCAATGACATTCTAGACAATTCTGTGTTTCCAACTTTGTGGCAAGTTTGGGGAAGGCCCTTTCCTGTTTCAGCAGGACAAATGCCCCTGTGCACAAAGCGAGGTCCATACAGAAATTATTTGTCAAGATCGGTGTGGAAGAACTTGACTCGCCTGCACAGAGCCTTGACCTTAACCCCATCAAACACCTTTGGGATGAATTTTAACCCAGACTGCGAGCCAGGCCTAATCGCCCACATCCGTGCCCGATCTCACAAATGCTCTTGGCTGAATGGACGCAAGTCCCTGCAGCAATGTTCCAACATCGAGTGGAAAGCCTTCTCAGAAGAGTGGAGGCTGATATAGCAGCAAAGGGGGAGACCCCAATAGGGGGAGACCCTATTAATGCCCATGATTTTGGAATGAGATGTTCGATGAGCAGGTATCCACATACTGTTGGCCATGTGTAGTTGAGGAGGAGGTGAGGAGAGGAGGAATCACAGGAAGACTGAGATATGGACGTTGACTCACCTCTTTCCGGAACGTCTCCTTGCTCCTCTTGGCCAGCTCACTGGATGTGTCTGCCTCTGCTGTCTTAGTAGAAAACTGTGGAAACACACACACACACACACACACACACACACACACACACACACACACACACACACACGATGGGAGAGATGAGAGATGTCAGGGAACATCTCAGTCTATAGAATAGTCACGTTTCGTTTGACTAGCTTGGTTCGGCCATGGATTAATCTAAACGGTCGCCTAGCAGTCTGTCTGGGTTATAGCTACTGTCATTTTCTCAGCTGTGGCAGACAGCAGCAGGCGGCAGCCATTACTTGGAGCTAAAAGGCCCAGATCAAAGGAAGTGAGGCTGTATCAGCCACACCATGGAGACCATGGATGAACCATGGCAGGTGTTGAGCCGAGGCCCTGGACTTCAAGGCCAGTGGGGAAGGCAGGCAGGCCACACCTGGTCACCAGCCCCCTCCAACAGGAAAGGAGGGAGCCACACAAAGCAGGGATATCCTGCCAGGATAAAGGCAGGGCTCCCTCTCCGGCTAACAGTACCCACCCTACTCAGCCCCAGAGACAAGCAGTAGACAGTTGATGCCCCCCCCAGAGACAGGCAGTAGACAGTTGATGCCCCCCCAGAGACAGGCAGTAGACCGTTGATGCCCCCCCAGAGACAGCCAGTAGACAGTTGATGCCCCCCCCCCCCCCCAGAGACAGCCAGTAGACAGTTGATGCCCCCCCCAGAGACAGCCAGTTGATGCCCCCCCAGAGACAGCCAGTAGACAGTTGATGCCCCCCCAGAGACAGCCAGTAGACAGTTGATGCCCCCCCCCAGAGACAGCCAGTAGACAGTTGATGCCCCCCCCCAGAGACAGCCAGTAGACAGTTGATGCCCCCCCCCAGAGACAGCCAGTTGATGCCCCCCCCCAGAGACAGCCAGTAGACAGTTGATGCCCCCCCAGAGACAGCCAGTAGACAGTTGATGCCCCCCCCCCAGAGACAGCCAGTAGACAGTTGATGCCCCCCCCCCAGAGACAGCCAGTAGACAGTTGATGCCCCCCCCCAGAGACAGCCAGTAGACAGTTGATGCCCCCCCCCCCCCCAGAGACAGCCAGTAGACAGTTGATGCCCCCCCCCCCAGAGACAGCCAGTAGACAGTTGATGCCCCCCCCCCCACAGAGACAGCCAGTAGACAGTTGATGCCCCCCCCCCCAGAGACAGCCAGTAGACAGTTGATGCCGCCCCCCCCCCAGAGACAGCCAGTAGACAGTTGATGCCCCCCCCCCCCAGAGACAGCCAGTAGACAGTTGATGCCCCCCCCAGAGACAGCCAGTTGATGCCCCCCCCCACAGAGACAGCCAGTAGACAGTTGATGCCCCCCCCCCCCCCAGAGACAGCCAGTAGACAGTTGATGCCCCCCCCCCCCCCCCCGAGACAGCCAGTAGACAGTTGATGCCCCCCCCCCCCCCCCCCCGAGACAGCCAGTAGACAGTTGATGCCCCCCCCCCCCCCCAGAGACAGCCAGTAGACAGTTGATCTCATCGTAAAGACATCTCATCGTAAAGAAAGAGAGAAGACATCTCATCGTAAAGAAAGAGAGAAGACATCTCATCGTAAAGAGAGAGACATCTCATCGTAAAGAGAGAAGACATCTCATCGTAAAGAAAGAGAGATGGAGACATCTCATCATAAAGAGAGAGAGATGGAGACATCTCATCGTAAAGAGAGAGACATCTCATCGTAAAGAGAGGGTCTCTCCCTCTCTGGAGACACACATATGAAAACATTTCAGCTCAGAGACAAAAGGGCCCAGTGCGTAGACGCTAAACCACGAAACCTGGTTTCCATTACGATCAAAGAAGAGGGGAAACAAATGACAGAAAAGAGAGAGAGAGCGAGAGCTCAAGAGAGAAATGCATAATAACCATTCCTACAACCCATATAGGCCCCCTCAGATCAGACCTATGACACTCCTGCCTACCCCATGCACCCCACTCCCACAAAGAGGGCCTCAACATGGAAGTCACACATACACCCAGGCTAACAGGCCCAACCCCCACTCTTACACTAGCCCAAGCCAATGGCATGTACCAGATGCTCAACAGGCTCTGCTCACACTTACTGGTCTGGGGCCAAACCCCACGATTAACAACATTGGACACTTTATGGAACACAAAGCCTTCACTATCTCATCCTGGAATATCCAAGGCCTGAGGTCATCTGCCTTTGGCCTAAAGAGCAGGAACCCAGACTTCACTAAAGAAATACAGACATTGTCATCCTACAAGAAACACGGTATAGAGATGGACTCAGTGGTTACCCTCTAGGTTACAGAGAGCTGGTAGTGCCATCCACCAAACTACCAGGTGTAAAACAGGGAAGGGTCTCAGGGACTTTGCTTATTTGGTATAGAGCAGACCTAACTCACTCTCTTAAATTAATCAAAACAGGAACATTTTATATTTGGCTAGAAATTCAAAAGGAAATGAACTAAACAGAGAAAAACATCCTACTGTGTGCTACCTATACCCCCCTACTAGAATACCCATACTTTAATGCAGACAGCTTCTCCATCCTGGAATGGGAAATCAATCATTTCCAGGCCCAGGGACATGTACTAATTTGTGGCAACAAACACCTACCTGTAAGTGATAGCATTCCCTTACCCATCCATATAACCCCCTAGGCACAACTACGACAATCTAACCAACAAAACGGGTCAACTCCTGCAGCTCTGTCACACGCGGGGTATATACACATAGTCCATGGTAGGCTTTGAGGGGACTCCTATGGTAGGTACACCTACAGCTCATCTCTTGGCAGTAGTACCGTAGACTACTTTATCACTGACCTCAACCCACGTTCTCTCAGAGCGTTCAGTCAGCCCACTGACACCCCTATCAGATCGCAGCAACATCACAGTCTACTTGAAAAGAGCAATACTCAATCATGAAGCATCAAAGCCAAAGCAACTGAATAATATTAAGAAATGCTATAGATGGAAGGAAAGTAGTGTGGAAACCTAACCAAAAAAACAATTAGGCAAATTCAATCCCTGTTAGACAACTGCCTGGACAAAATGTAATAGTGAGTAGAAAACAAACCGTATATCTCAGCTTCCCTATCAAATCAAAACTGTCAAGACAACCTAAGAAAAGTAGCAACAATGACAAATGGTTTGATGAAGCAAAAAAAAACCTAAAGAAAGAAATTGAGAAACCTATCCAACCAAAACCAGACCCAGAAAACCTGAGCCTACACCTTCACTATGGTGAATCACTAAAACAATACAGAAATACACTACGGAAAAAGAAGGAACAGCATGTCAGAAATCAGCTCAATGTAATTGAAGAATCCATAGAATCTAACCACTTCATGTGAAAATGCTAAAGAAACAACACGAAGAGCTATCTATCCAAAAACAGAGATGTGTGGATAAACCACTTCTCCAATCCTTTTTGGGTCTATAACAAATAACAGCAAAAACATATACATGATCAAATACAAATCTTAGAATAAACTATTAAAAGACGACCAGAACCCACTGGATTCTCCAATTACATTGAATGAACTACAGGACAAAATACAAACCCTCCAACCCAAAAAGGCCTGTGGTGTTGACAGTATCCTAAATGAAATGATAAAATATACAGACCACAAATTCCAATTGATATGCGTCAACAACAACCTTGGGAAAATCGTCTGCATTATCATCAACAGCAGACTTGTACATTTCCTCAGTGAAAACAATGTAGTGAGGAAATGTCATGTTGGCGTTTTACCAAATTACCGTACGACAGACCACGTATTCATCCTGCACACCCCACTTGACAAACAAACCTAAACAAAGGCAGTTTTCTCATGCTTTGTTTATTTCAAAAAAGCCTTCCACTCAATTTGGCATGAGGGTCTGCAATACAAACTGATGGAAAGTGGTGTTGGGGGGGAAAACATACAACATTATAAAATCCATGTACACAAAACAACAAGTGTGATAAAATTGGCAACACACACACACATTTCTTTCCACAGGGCCATGGGCTAAGACAGGGATGCAGCTTAAGCCCCACCCGCTTCAACATATACATCAACAAATTGGCGAGGACACTAGAACAGTCTGTAGCTCCCATCCTCACCCTACTAGAATCTGAAGTCAAATGTCTACTGTTTGCTGATGATCTGGTGCTTCTGTCCCCAACCAAGGAGGGCCTATAGCAGCACTTAGATCTTCTGCACAGATTCTGTCAGACCTGGGCCCCGACAGAAAATCTCAGTAAGACAAAAATAATGGTGTTCCAAAAAAGGTCCAGTTGCCAGGACCACAAATACAAATTCCATCTAGACACCGTTGCCCGAGAGCACACAAAAAAACTATACATACCTCGGCCTAAACATCAGCGCCACAGGTAACTTCCACAAAGCTGGATCTGAATGATCTGAGAGACAAGGCAAGAAGGGCCTTCTTTGCCATCAAAAGGAACTTAAATTCAGCATACCAATTAAGATCTGACTAAAAAAAATACTTGAATCAAACCATTGCCCTTTATGGTTGTGAGGTTTGGGGTCCGCTCACCAACCAAGAATTCACAAAATGGGACGAATACCAAATTGAGACTCCACATGCAGAAATCTGAAAAGATATCCTCGGTGTACAACGTAAAACACCAAATAATGCATGCAGAGCGGAGCAGGAATGATATGTGGGTTGGATCTTGTACCTCCTAAACCTAGTTCACCCTTACCATCAGATGTTGATGAAGATGTGTGGGTTGATTTAACAGCTCCTAAACCTAGTTCACCCTTACCTTCAGATGTTGATGAAGATGTGTGGGTTGATTTAACAGCTCCTAAACCTAGTTCACCCTTACCTTCAGATGTTGATGAAGATGTGTGGGTTGATTTAACAGCTCCTAAACCTAGTTCACCCTTACTTTCAGATGTTGATGAAGATGTGTGGGTTGATTTAACAGCTCCTAAACCTAGTTCACCCTTACCTTCAGATGTTGATGAAGATGTGTGGGTTGATTTAACAGCTCCTAAACCTAGTTCACCCTTACCTTCAGATGTTGATGAAGATGTGTGGGTTGATTTAACAGCTCCTAAACCTAGTTCACCCTTACTTTCAGATGTTGATGAAGATGTGTGGGTTGATTTAACAGCTCCTAAACCTAGTTCACCCTTACTTTCAGATGTTGATGAAGATGTGTGGGTTGATTTAACAGCTCCTAAACCTAGTTCACCCTTACCTTCAGATGTTGATGAAGATGTGTGGGTTGATTTAACAGCTCCTAAACCTAGTTCACCCTTACCTTCAGATGTTGATGAAGATGTGTGGGTTGATTTAACAGCTCCTAAACCTAGTTCACCCTTACCTTCAGATGTTGATGAAGATGTGTGGGTTGATTTAACAGCTCCTAAACCTAGTTCACCCTTACCTTCAGATGTTGATGAAGATGTGTGGGTTGATTTAACAGCTCCTAAACCTAGTTCACCCTTACCTTCAGATGTTGATGAAGATGTGTGGGTTGATTTAACAGCTCCTAAACCTAGTTCACCCTTACCTTCAGATGTTGATGAAGCTTTTAAAAAGATGTGATTCACTGCATCAAATCAACTGCATCTGCAGCCAGCGCTATAGTGTCTGTCTACATCCCAAATGGAACCCTCACCCCTATGTAGTGCACTACTTTAGACCAGGACGCATAGGGTAGTGGTGCACTATGTAGGGAATAGGGTGCCATTTTAGGATGTAGCCTCTGCATGACACTCCAGACTAGAGGCCCTTCGGGGGGGTGATTTTCTCTCCCAGGAGAGGAACCACAGCTGAAAATAATCCCTTTTCCAACATCTTCAATTAACCGATGGGAGGAACACTATCATCATGTTTTACACGCAAGCACAAACATTCCAGGAAGCAAACCAAGCTCAAATATTTTTGCTTTCGCACCAATGAGTTAGAGTAGATCTGTTTTCCACACCATCATCTATTAGAAAAACCTCTCGTGTCCAAAAACCACAAGGCAATGTAATGGATATTATAGCAGGGTTTCTACTCCTAGACTCACACCACTAGGGGCTCGGACCTAAAGACTGTATGGAACTCTGCTGACCATGTATGACCATAGTCCCGTGGACAAATTACACTTTAGTCCCTGGACAGTGCACTACATTTGACTAGAGTCCTGTGTGACTGATTCAACCGTGAGACATCAGATTTGGGTCCTATTCAAATACCTTAATAACCACCCACCCACCCACCCAACCTTCCGTCCTTCCTTGAGGAAATCACTGACCTACCAGTCAGATTGGTGAAAGTAATGAGATGGAAGGAAGCCATGTTTTCATCTATCAACTAACATACAGATCAGTGCCCACGTTTCCATCCAACCTTCTTATACGAGTAAAGTACTTGTCGGATATTTTGTTGTTGTCATGACAGGCCTGATGGAAACACTGTAAATGTGTCGACAAAACAAAATATTCTCGACAAGGTGAGATCTTTTTGTGTCTATAAAATGAATAACGCGAGAAATGTCATCAGAAATGCTTTTATGCTCAAATACTGATATAATAACCATTATATGGAAGTAAACTTGGAGTCATGCGATGACATGTTGTGTGATCCTCCCACTACGATTGGTCAGGAACGCCTGCAGTTTATTAGGCTGCAGATGAGATAAACGATTCACTTGATGCTCCTTTCCAATAAACATCCAGAGAAGAGCATCAATAGAGTTGAAAATGAGACGGAATCCCATTTAACTTGAATTTAAACCGCAAAAAGTATTTTTTTTATTTTAACCAGGCAAGTCAGTTAAGAACAAATTCTTATTTTCAATGACAGCCTAGGAACAGTGGGTTAACTGCCTGTTCAGGGGCAGAACCACAGATTTGTACCTTGTCAGCTCGGGGGTTTGAACTTGCAACCTTCCGGTTACTAATCCAACGCTCTAACCACTAGGCTACCCTGCAGCCCCAAGTGCACTGTCATCACACACAGCCTTTCATCTGCAACAAGTCAATTTGATGGAAACGTCTCTGGGGGGAAAATACACAATGGCTTTTATGCAGACTGTTGAATATTCGTCACCAATTGGATGGAATCTGTCACCAATTTGATATCTGTCACCAATTGGAAACCTAGCTAGTGATTATATCAAGGAAGGAAGGATGCATTTGAAAGGCCTTGGCTTGTGTGTTTTCAGGGTCAAAGATCACCTTGGAGGGGTTCTCGTCGTAGGTGGGCGTCCCCAGGTCCATCTCAGCCTCGTGGTCTAAGCTGTGAGAGTCTTCACTGACCCCGTCCCAGCTGCTGGGAGGATCCCACTGAGTCTGCCTGTAGGAGGGAGGGGTTAGATACACAGTAAGACACACAATTCCAGGCAGACAAACGCAGCCAGACACACAGAGCTAGTCAGACATGTGCAGTCAGACCGACAAGCTGACAGATACACACACAGTCACAAAAGCAGATGGGCAGAGACCCGGGACAGAGACCCGGGACAGAGACCCGGGACAGAGACCCGGGACAGAGACCCGGGACAGAGACCCGGGACAGAGACCCGGGACAGAGACCCGGGACAGAGACCCGGGCAGCCTACCTGGTGATGACGTGATAATAGTAGATCTTTCCCTCTCCGTCCCGTGCTACCTTCCAGCTGGGGGGCAGGACAATGGTTTTGGGTTTGGGAGGAGAGGGAGGGGGCAGGTCTATCATACTGTTGGGGACTAACAGAGTGTTGGGCATCTCCTGCACAGAGGAAGAGAGGCATGTGAAAAGACAGGAAGTCTCCTCTAGTGGATAGAAAACAACTGTTTATGAGGCCTTCATCATGATAAAAAACATAGTATGAAACTGCCGGACAAGAATCAAGACGACCATCACGGTGATACACTGCCTCCCCCTTGTGGTAGCTTGGGGAAGGGTACGGCCAGACAGATTTGGTGTATGAGGTAGTGAGACAATGTTTTTGTCTTGTTTTTTTCAACGGAGTCATCCGCTGACGGATGATGGACAACCGAGAGGATGCGCAACATGTCAACCTTTGTGAGTGTGCAACTAGTCTGAAAGTCATTGACTTTGTGTGAAGTTTTAACAGACAACTACGGACAACGATTAATGCATATATATCATCCGTGTTCAAGCCTCTGGGTCTGGCTGGAGGCCTTACCTGCTGGACAGTCTGTGAGGTGACGATGGTAGTGACCGTACCCCCCTGCTGAACCACCACTCCTTGCTGGTGATTTGTGTACACCGGCTGACCATGGAGGTAGTTGGCAGCCGGATCAGCGTAGGCCTGGCCAGAACAGGGTTGACAGATCACACAGAGATCACACAGATACTCAGAGAGAGACCTTCTGATCTAGTCATGAAACAGGTATTTTTTCATGCGTTGTTTGAAAGCCTCGATCTACGAAGGGCGATATGTGTTGAGTGTTCATGGACACTGTGCAGTGTGTGTGCCTACCTGCAGGACAGGTGTGTTAGCCTGTGGATAGGCCGTGGGGATACTGTAGATGGTCTGACAGGGCTGGCCCTGGTAGTAGATGGCTGTCTGGGTGGGAGGTGGTGCTGGGACAACCTGGTACTGTGGTGCTACCTGGGTCTGTACCGTCACAGCCTGCTGGGTGGTAGGGTCCCACAGCGTGGCGTAACTCCCCTGGCCCGCCGACACCTACAACAATAATATAGGACATTCGGAGTTAGGGGACCAGACGGAATTTGCAACTTGCACCGATGCGGCCAATTAAAAGTGTTTATTCGCACAGCCAAGTCAAAGGGACCAAACGAGGCCAATGGCAGCACTCTGGAGCCATGAATAATAATGACTGTTATTTACAGCGCTTTTCAAAACACCGAAAGTCACTTTACAATAAAAAATTAAATAAAAAACCTGTTAAAATGATGAGAAATATAAAAAGTAAAGCACCTGAGGGGGCGCTGACACGGCTGACAGGACGCCTACACCCGGGTCCTGGCCCGCCACGCTGGGCTGCTGGGCATACTGCTGGGCGGTGCCGGGGTGGAGCTCCAGAGGCGTAGTGGGTTGGTGGATGTGTTGGGAGATGCTGGAGAGGTTGGAGACTGGAGGGGGCTGGGAGGTAGAGGAGGGAGAGGTCATGCCCAGCTCGGTGATCAGAGCCTGGGGAGGGGTCTGCTCCAAGACCAGAGTGGCTGGGACCAGGGGCTCCACGGGAGGGGTAGGCAGCAGCACCTTGCCTGCGTTGGGGTTGACGGGGTCCACGTAGGTCTGGAGGGGGTAGCCGGGGGGGTAGTGGATGAAGCCAGCTGGGCTGGTATTGTAGGTCAGGGCTGCATCGTAGGCTAGAGTCTGGAGCTGCTGCTGCCGCTGTTGATGTTGTTGATGGTGTTGTAACTGTTGATGTTGTTGTAACTGTTGTTGATGTAACTGTTGTTGTTGATGTTGTTGTAACTGTTGTTGTTGTTGTTTCTGGGCCTCGCGCTGGGCCACCTCCTGCTCAAACAGCTTCCTGCGCTCCTCTGTGGACAGCTTGGTGCGTTCCTTGGTGATGGAACGGGTCTTCTTACTGCTGTTAGCCAGGTCAAACCTAGAAACACACAGTCAATACTACTGTCTACAGAGATCAACACAACAGACATTTCTACAAATCAACAACAGTTTTGGAATGCGTCCCAAATGGCTCCCTATATAGTACACTACTTTTAACCAGAGCCCTATGGGACCCTATTCAGTACACTACTTTTAACCAGAGCCCTATGGGACCCTATTCAGTACACTACTTTTAACCAGAGCCCTATGGGACCCTATTCAGTACACTACTTTTAACCAGAGCCCTATGGGACCCTATTCAGTACACTACTTTTAACCAGAGCCCTATGGGACCCTATTCAGTACACTACTTTTAACCAGAGCCCTATGGGACCCTATTCAGTACACTACTTTTAACCAGAGCCCTATGGGACCCTATTCAGTACACTACTTTTAACCAGAGCCCTATGGGACCCTATTCAGTACACTACTTTTGGGAAAAGGGTGCAATTTGAAAAGGAACCTAACGTCATCAATAGTTTTTCTAAAAGCGTGGAAGTTTTCTAGAATGATTCATAAAGTCCATTCTGTCCTACAGTCCAAGGACATGTGATCGTTCATAGCTAGTCGGTCTATATTTGGTGTTCCAGCCAGTCCTACAGTCCAAGGACATGTGATCGTTCATAGCTAGTCAGTCTATATGTTGGTATTCCAGCCAGTCCTACAGTCCAAGGACATGTGATCGTTCATAGCTAGTCAGTCTATATGTTGGTGTTCCAGCCAGTCCTACCGGTCCTCCTGTCTCCTGCTGCTCCTCTCGTATGCTGAGGGCGGTGGGGAGGTGGAGGCACGTCTCCTCCGTCTCTCTGTGCTGCGGGGTGTCTTCTCAGAGTCTCTGTCCCAGTCTCTCTCCCGGTCTCTCTCCCGGTCTCTCTCCCAATCCCTGTCCCTTTCTCTGTCACGTTCCCTGTCCCTCTCCCTGTCCCGTTCTCTTTCTCGATCTCGTTCCCTGTCCCTCTCCCTGTCCCGCTCCCTCTCACGTTCCCTCTCACGTTCCCGGCTGCCGGAGGGGGTGCGAGCCGGGGCGGCGTCTCGGTCTCGACTACGATCTGTATACGTGGAACAATGGAAACAGGTTTAAAGCCTCACCAACGGTAGGCTGTCAGCACTGTTGAAAATAAAACGTGACACTGTAACAGGTGTGGACACAGACCTGGTGAGAGAAAGAGCAGGAGAGAGGGACAGAGGCCTACCGTGCATCTCTTTCTCCACCTGGCTCTTCTTGGGGATCCTGTACACCTCCTGAAGGATGAGTCACACACCACACATGTAAATAACAATAAACTCAGTGTGTGTGTGTGTGTGTTTATTTATTGATCAGTGTTTGTCCTTGCCTTCAGGTCCTTCCAGCTGTCCAGCAGCCTAGCAGCCATGTCTCCTATATCCACAGCACTGAGCAGGGCTTCCTGGCTCCTCTCGCTCTCTACATCAGACACACCCTCCTCCTCATCCTGCGAGGGCGTCCCCACCGCCGCAGGCTCCACGGGGACCACCGGAGAGGGAGGTGGAGGGGCCTCCGAGGCAGGGGTCACTACCTGGGCAGCGTCTTCAGTGCCAGGGGCCACCTCCGGGGGAGCCTCGGGGGCCACCTGGCCTGTATGTTCCTGGCTGCCTGGAGCCTTTTCTGTATCTTCAGTCCCAGTCTCTGCTGTGGTGGTCTCCCCTTCCTTCTCCTCGGCAGGCTGCTCCGCTGAAGGGGTCTCAGTAACTTCCGTCTGAACTGGCTGAATGTGTGATGATTCCTGGACCTCCACGTTGGCCTGCTCTCCTGCCACAACCTCCCTCTCCTCCACTGACTGACTTGCCTGCTGCTGCTCCTCCTCCTCTCTGCTCTCCTTCTGTCCCTCACTACACTCGTTTTTCACCTCCTCGTCGCCACCCTTCTCATTCACCTCCTCCTGATCTGTAGCATCTTGGCTCTCCGCTTGGGGTTCTGTGATCTCCATGGTCTCCACCACCTCCTCTGGTGTCTCCTTCAGCTCTGTGACTGGCTCTTCTGGCAGCTCCTCCGTTGTGGGAGTCTGAGCCTGGACCTCAACCACCAGCTCTGTGACTGGCTCTTCTGGCAGCTCCTCCGTTGTGGGAGTCTGAGCCTGGACCTCAACCACCAGCTCTGTGACTGGCTCTTCTGGCAGCTCCTCCGTTGTGGGAGTCTGAGCCTGGACCTCAACCACCAGCTCTGTGACTGGCTCTTCTGGCAGCTCCTCCGTTGTGGGAGTCTGAGCCTGGACCTCAACCACCAGCTCTGTGACTGGCTCTTCTGCTGGCTCCTCCGTTGTGGGAGTCTGAGCCTGGACCTCAACCATCAGCTCTGTCTTGGACCGTTTGCTGCTCTCCACTGGAGGCTCAGATCGCGAGACCTCCTCGTCCTCCATCTCCTCTTCATCCTCCTCTTCCTCCTCCTTACCGTCCGAGGCCTTGCTGGCGTCCGACATGGCGCTGTCCAGGCTGTTCTCGCTGATCTTGAGGCGACGGTAAACGGCCCGTTTGGGAGTGTCGCTGTCCAACTCAGGGCCCACTTTGGCGACGGAGGCAGAGGAGCCGTCGGGAGTGTTGAGAGGGGTCTGGGCGCGAGACATGTTCTCACTGGAGTAGCCGTCCTGTTCGGCCCCGGGGGCCTGGGGGAGGGAGTGTGTTTGGGCCCAGCGCTGGATGAGGCTCAGGACATGACTCTCCTCCAACATGTTCTTAGTGGAGATAGGCAGCGCTGACAGGGTCTTCATGATCTGGAGACACAGGGAATAGTCAGTTGGTTACAACACACACACACACACCTTGTTTTGATATTCCTAGGACCTTTGAATTAAAACAATCTGAATTGGTTTATTCTAAAGTGCATTCTCATATAGATTCAGTGATCATGTTTGTCATGATCACAAGTGTGAGGGATGAGCAACCGACGTTAAATATACATTTTTTTTTTGGGGACTCCGAACAGATTTAATTGCCACCTGAAACTGCAGTTTGATGTTGTTGACACTGTTGCCCTTGGCTTCAGAGAGCTCCACCATGAAGATCCACAGTAGAGACAGACCGTGATGGTCCAGGAACTGCTTCAGACAGGATGGGCTCTGGGTATCCTGTTCATACACAACCACCAAGTCAACATTATGGTAGAGAAACCCTCCACACAATCACACAGTACACAGACATCCCCAATACAATACACCCTCCACACAATATAACAACGTATTAAATCACATTTTATTTGTCACATACAAAATAAATAAAACTAAATAAAACAAGCAACTGAAATAAAATGTTCGTCCCAAATGACCAGGGCCTATAAATATATACATCTATAAGTATAGTGTACTATAAATGACCAGGGCCTATAAATATATACATCTATAAGTATAGTGCACTATAAATGACCAGGGCCTATAAATATATACATCTATAAGTATAGTGTACTATAAATGACCAGGGCCTATAAATATATACATCTATAAGTATAGTGTACTATAAATGACCAGGGCCTATAAATATATACATCTATAAGTATAGTGTACTATAAATGACCAGGGCCTATAAATATATACATCTATAAGTATAGTGCACTATAAATGACCAGGGCCTATAAATATATACATCTATAAGTATAGTGTACTATAAATGACCAGGGCCTATAAATATATACATCTATAAGTATAGTGTACTATAAATGACCAGGGCCTATAAATATATACATCTATAAGTATAGTGCACTATAAATGACCAGGGCCTATAAATATATACATCTATAAGTATAGTGCACTATAAATGACCAGGGCCTATAAATATATACATCTATAAGTATAGTGTACTATAAATGACCAGGGCCTATAAATATATACATCTATAAGTATAGTGCACTATAAATGACCAGGGCCTATAAATATATACATCTATAAGTATAGTGCACTATAAATGACCAGGGCCTATAAATATATACATCTATAAGTATAGTGCACTATAAATGACCAGGGCCTATAAATATATACATCTATAAGTATAGTGTACTATAAATGACCAGGGCCTATAAATATATACATCTATAAGTATAGTGTACTATAAATGACCAGGGCCTATAAATATATACATCTATAAGTATAGTGCACTATAAATGACCAGGGCCTATAAATATATACATCTATAAGTATAGTGTACTATAAATGACCAGGGCCTATAAATATATACATCTATAAGTACAGTGCACTATAAATGACCAGGGCCTATAAATATATACATCTATAAATATAGTGCACTATAAATGACCAGGGCCTATAAATATATACATCTATAAGTATAGTGTACTATAAATGACCAGGGTCTATAAATATATACATCTATAAGTATAGTGTACTATAAATGACCAGGGCCTATAAATATATACATCTATAAGTATAGTGTACTATAAATGACCAGGGCCTATAAATATATACATCTATAAGTATAGTGTACTATAAATGACCAGGGCCTATAAATATATACATCTATAAATATAGTGTACTATAAATGACCAGGGCCTATAAATATATACATCTATAAGTATAGTGTACTATAAATGACCAGGGCCTATAAATATATACATCTATAAGTATAGTGCACTATAAATGACCAGGGCCTATAAATATATACATCTATAAGTATAGTGTACTATAAATGACCAGGGCCTATAAATATATAAGTATAGTGCACTATAAATGACCAGGGCCTATAAATATCTACATCTATAAGTATAGTGTACTATAAATGACCAGGGCCTATAAATATCTACATCTATAAGTATAGTGCACTATAAATGACCAGGGCCTATAAATATCTACATCTATAAGTATAGTGTACTATAAATGACCAGGGCCTATAAATATATAAGTATAGTGCACTATAAATGACCAGGGCCTATAAATATATAAGTATAGTGCACTATAAATGACCAGGGCCTATAAATATCTACATCTATAAGTATAGTGTACTATAAATGACCAGGGCCTATAAATATATAAGTATAGTGCACTATAAATGACCAGGGCCTATAAATATATAAGTATAGTGCACTATAAATGACCAGGGCCTATAAATATATAAGTATAGTGCACTATAAATGACCAGGGCCATCCCAGACAGCCAGTGTTCATTGGTGGTGGGGGGGGGTCAGGTGTGCTTACTTGGATAAGTTTGAGGCAGATGAGTTTCTGCTCCATGGTCTCCACTCTGACCATCAGCCTGCAGAGAGACACCACCTCCTTCTCATCATACAGACCCTCCCCGTTCTCCAGCAGAGCCTCTAGTTCCTCATCCACCTGGAGACACAGCAGACCAGCATTAACACTGACCAGTAACAGACCAGCATTAACACACTGACCAGTAACAGACCAGCAGTAATACTCAGCATCAGCAGTAACAGAACAGCATTAACACACTGAGCATTAACAGACCAGCATTAACACACTGAGCAGTAAGAGACCAGCATTAACACACTGAGCAGTAAGAGACCAGCATTAACACACTGAGGAGTAACAGACCAGCATTAACACCCTGAGGAGTAACAGACCAGCATTAACACCCTGAGGAGTAACATACCAGCATTAACACACTGAGCAGTAACATACCGGCATTAACACACTAAGCAGTAAGAGACCAGCATTAACACACTGAGGAGTAACAGACCAGCATTAACACACTGAGGAGTAACAGACCAGCATTAACACCCTGAGGAGTAACAAACAGACCAGCATTAACACACTGACCAGTAACAGAGCAGCATTAACTGTTATGGTGAGTAAATGAGGACCCAAAAGCGAACTAACTTAAACAGAGCTTCTTTAATAACCAAACATAGGTAGGCTCAGATAGACCGGCAGATTCCGACAGGACAGGACAAGGTTACAGCAAACATGACGATAGTCTGGCTCAGGCATGAAATACAAACAAACAAGAATCCGACAAGGACAGGAGCAGAAACAGAGAGAGATATAGGGACCTAATCAGAGGGAAAAAAGGGAACAGGTGGGGAACGGGGTGAATGGGTAGTTAGAGGAGACAAGGGACAGCTGGGGGAAAGCGGGGGAGAAAAGGTAACCTAACACGACCAGCAGAGGGAGACAGGGTGAAGGGAAAGGACAGAGACAAGACAACATGACAGTACCCCCCCACTCACCGAGCGCCTCCTGGCGCACTCGAGGAGGAAACCTGGCGGCAACGGAGGAAATCATCAATCAGCGCACGGTCCAGCACGTCCCGAGAGGGAACCCAACTCCTCTCCTCAGGACCGTACCCCTCCCAGTCAACTAGGTACTGATGACCACGGCCCCGAGGACGCATGTCCAAGATCTTACGGACCCTGTAGATAGGTGCGCCCTCGACAAGGATGGGGGGGGGGGGGGGGAAGACGAGCGGGGGCGCGAAGAACGGGCTTAACACAGGAGACATGGAAGACCGGGTGGACGCGACGAAGATATCGCGGAAGAAGAAGTCGCACTGCGACAGGATTAATGACCTGAGAGATACGGAATGGACCAATGAACCGCGGGGTCAACTTGCGAGAAGCCGTCTTAAGGGGAAGGTTCTGAGTGGAGAGCCAAACTCTCTGACCGCGACAATACCTAGGGCTCTTAGTTCTACGCTTATTAGCAGCTCTCACAGTCTGCGCCCTATAACGGCAAAGTGCAGACCTGACCCTCTTCCAGGTGCGCTCGCAACGTTGGACAAAAGCCTGAGCGGAGGGGACGCTGGACTCGGCGAACTGAGATGAGAACAACGGAGGCTGGTACCCGAGGCTACTCTGAAAAGGAGATAGCCCGGTCGCAGACGAAGGAAGCGAGTTGTGGGCGTATTCTGCCCAGGGGAGCTGTTCTGACCAAGACGCAGGGTTGCGAAAAGAAAGACTGCGTAAGATGCGACCAATAGTCTGATTGGCCCGTTCTGCTTGACCGTTAGACTGGGGGTGAAAGCCGGAAGAGAGACTGACGGAAGCCCCAATCAAACGGCAAAACTCCCTCCAAAATTGAGACGTGAATTGCGGACCTCTGTCCGAAACGACGTCTGACGGAAGGCCATGAATTCTGAAAACATTCTCGATGATGATTTGTGCCGTCTCTTTAGCAGAAGGAAGCTTAGCAAGGGGAATGAAATGAGCCGCCTTAGAGAACCTATCGACAACCGTAAGAATAACAGTCTTCCCCGCTGACGAAGGCAGTCCGGTGACAAAATCTAAGGCGATGTGAGACCACGGTCGAGAGGGAATAGGAAGCGGCCTGAGACGGCCGGCAGGAGGAGAGTTACCGGACTTAGTCTGCGCGCAGACCGAACAAGCAGCCACGAAACGACGCGTGTCATGCTCCCGGGTGGGCCACCAGAAACGCTGGCGAATGGAAGCAAGCGTACCCCGAACGCCAGGGTGGCCGGCTAACTTGGCAGAGTGAGCCCACTGAAGAACGGCCAGACGAGTAGGAACGGGAACGAAAAGAAGGTTCCTAGGACAAGCGCGCGGCGACGGAGTTTGAGTGAGTGCTTGCTTTACCTGCCTCTCAATTCCCCAGACAGTCAACCCGACAACACGCCCCTCAGGGAGAATCCCCTCGGGGTCAGTGGAGGCTACTGAAGAACTGAAGAGACGAGACAAAGCATCAGGCTTGGTGTTCTTAGAGCCCGGACGATAAGAAATCACGAACTCGAAACGAGCGAAAAACAGCGCCCAACGCGCCTGACGCGCATTAAGTCGTTTGGCAGAACGGATGTACTCAAGGTTCCTATGGTCAGTCCAAACGACAAAAGGAACGGTCGCCCCCTCCAACCACTGTCGCCATTCGCCTAGGGCTAACCGGATGGCGAGCAGTTCGCGGTTACCCACATCATAGTTACGTTCCGACGGCGACAGGCGATGAGAAAAATACGCGCATGGGTGGACCTTGTCGTCAGAGAGGGAGCGCTGAGAAAGGATGGCTCCCACTCCCACCTCTGACGCGTCAACCTCGACAACGAACTGTCTAGAGACGTCAGGTGTAACAAGGATAGGAGCGGATGTAAAACGATTCTTGAGGAGATCAAAAGCTCCCTGGGCGGAAACGGACCACTTAAAGCACGTCTTGACAGAAGTAAGGGCTGTGAGAGGAGCTGCCACCTGACCGAAATTACGGATGAAACGACGATAGAAGTTCGCGAAGCCGAGAAAGCGCTGCAGCTCGACGCGTGACTTAGGGACGGGCCAATCAATGACAGCTTGGACCTTAGCGGGATCCATCTTAATGCCTTCAGCGGAAATAACAGAACCGAGAAATGTGACGGAGGAGGCATGAAAAGTGCACTTCTCAGCCTTCACAAAAAGACAATTCTCTAAAAGGCGCTGGAGGACACGTCGAACGTGCTGAACATGAATCTGGAGTGACGGTGAAAAAATCAGGATATCGTCAAGGTAAACGAAAACAAAGATGTTCAGCATGTCTCTCAGGACATCATTGACTAATGCCTGAAAGACAGCTGGAGCGTTAGCGAGGCCGAAAGGAAGAACCCGGTATTCAAAGTGCCCTAACGGAGTGTTAAACGCCGTCTTCCACTCGTCCCCCTCCCTGATGCGCACGAGATGGTAAGCGTTACGAAGGTCCAACTTAGTGAAAAACCTGGCTCCCTGCAGGATCTCGAAGGCTGAAGACATAAGAGGAAGCGGATAACGATTCTTCACTGTTATGTCATTCAGCCCTCGATAATCTATGCAGGGACGCAGAGACCCGTCCTTCTTCTTGACAAAAAAAAACCCCGCTCCGGCGGGAGAGGAGGAGGGGACTATGGTACCGGCGTCAAGAGCTACAGACAAATAATCTTCGAGAGCCTTACGTTCGGGAGCCGACAGAGAGTATAGTCTACCCCGGGGGGGGGTGGTTCCCGGAAGGAGATCAATACTACAATCATACGACCGGTGTGGAGGAAGAGAGGTGGCCCTGGACCGACTGAACACCGTGCGCAGATCGTGATATTCCTCCGGCACCCCTGTCAAATCACCAGGCTCCTCCTGTGAAGAAGAGACAGAGGAAACAGGAGGGATAGCAGACATTAAACATTTCACATGACAAGAGACGTTCCAGGAGAGGATAGAATTACTAGACCAATTAATGGAAGGATTATGACAAACTAGCCAGGGATGGCCCAAAACAACAGGTGTAAAAGGTGAACGAAAAATTAAAAAAGAAATGGTTTCACTATGATTACCAGAAACAGTGAGGGTTAAAGGTAGCGTCTCACGCTGAATCCTGGGGAGAGGACTACCATCCAGGGCGAACAAGGCCGTGGGCTCCTTTAACTGTCTGAGAGGAATGTCATGTTCCCGAGCCCAGGTCTCGTCCATAAAACAGCCCTCCGCCCCAGAGTCTATTAAGGCACTGCAGGAAGCTGACGAACCGGTCCAGCGTAGATGGACCGACAAGGTAGTGCAGGATCTTGAAGGAGAGACAGGAGTAGTAGCGCTCACCAGTAGCCCTCCGCTTACTGACGAGCTCTGGCCTTTTACTGGACATGAAGTGACAAAATGACCAGCGGAACCGCAATAGAGACAGAGGCGGTTGGTGATTCTCCGTTCCCTCTCCTCAGTCGAGATGCGGATACCTCCCAGCTGCATGGGCTCAGCACCCGAGCCGGCAGAGGAAGATGGTAGTGATGCGGAGAGGGAGGCGACGGAGAGCGCGAGCTCCTTTCCACGAGCTCGGTGACGAAGATCAACCCGTCGCTCAATGCGAATAGCGAGTTCAATCAAGGAATCCACGCTGGAAGGAACCTCCCGGGAGAGAATCTCATCCTTTACCTCTGCGCGGAAACCCTCCAGAAGACGAGCGAGCAAGGCCGGCTCATTCCAGCCACTGGAGACAGCAAGAGTGCGAAACTCAATAGAGTAGTCTGTTATGGATCGATTGCCTTGACATAGGGAAGACAGGGCCCTGGAAGCCTCCTCCCCAAAAACAGATCGATCAAAAACCCGTATCATCTCCTCCTTAAAGTCTTGATACTGGTTAGTACACTCAGCCCTTGCCTCCCAGATTGCCGTGCCCCACTCACGAGCCCGTCCAATAAGGAGAGATATGACGTAGGCGACACGAGCAGTGCTCCTGGAGTAAGTGTTGGGCTGGAGAGAAAACACAATATCACACTGGGTGAGGAACGAGCGGCATTCAGTGGGCTCCCCAGAGTAACACGGCGGGTTATTGATTCTGGGCTCCGGAGATTCGAAAGCCCTGGAAGTGGCCGGTGGATCGAGGCGGAGATGGTGAACCTGTTCTGTGAGGTTGGAGACTTGGGTGGCCAGGGTCTCAACGGCATGTCGAGCAGCAGACAATTCCTGCTTGTGTCTGCCTAGCATCGCCCCCTGGATCTCGACGGCTGAGTGGAGAGGATCCGAAGTCGCTGGGTCCATTCTTGGTCGGATTCTTCTGTTATGGTGAGTAAATGAGGACCCAAAAGCGAACTAACTTAAACAGAGCTTCTTTAATAACCAAACATAGGTAGGCTCAGATAGACCGGCAGATTCCGACAGGACAGGACAAGGTTACAGCAAACATGACGATAGTCTGGCTCAGGCATGAAATACAAACAAACAAGAATCCGACAAGGACAGGAGCAGAAACAGAGAGAGATATAGGGACCTAATCAGAGGGAAAAAAGGGAACAGGTGGGGAACGGGGTGAATGGGTAGTTAGAGGAGACAAGGGACAGCTGGGGGAAAGCGGGGGAGAAAAGGTAACCTAACACGACCAGCAGAGGGAGACAGGGTGAAGGGAAAGGACAGAGACAAGACAACATGACAGTAACACACTGAGGAGTAACAGACCAGCAGTAACACTGACCAGTAACAGACCAGCATTAACACACTGAGGAGTAACAAACAGACCAGCATTAACACACTGAGGAGTAACAAACAGACCAGCATTAACACACTGACCAGTAACAGACCAGCATTAACACACTGAGGAGTAACAGACCAGCAGTAACACTGACCAGTAACAGACCAGCATTAACACACTGAGGAGTAACATACCAGCATTAACACACTGAGCAGTAACAGAGCAGCATTAACACACTGACCAGTAACAGAGCAGCATTAACACCCTGAGGAGTAACATACCAGCATTAACACACTGAGGAGTAACATACCAGCATTAACACACTGAGGAGTAACATACCAGCATTAACACACTGAGGAGTAACAGACCAGCATTAACACACTGAGCAGTTAGAGACCAGCATTAACAC
The DNA here is from genome assembly GCF_013265735.2 of Oncorhynchus mykiss. Taxonomy (NCBI): domain Eukaryota; kingdom Metazoa; phylum Chordata; class Actinopteri; order Salmoniformes; family Salmonidae; genus Oncorhynchus; species Oncorhynchus mykiss. The sequence goes on along the minus strand of NC_048566.1, from coordinate 6,023,985 downwards.
ACTGACCAGTAACAGACCAGCATTAACACACTGACCAGTAACAGACCAGCATTAACACACTGAGGAGTAACAGACCAGCATTAACACACTGACCAGTAACAGACCAGCATTAACACACTGACCAGTAACAGACCAGCATTAACACACTGAGGAGTAACAGACCAGCAGTAACACTGACCAGTAACAGAGCAGCATTAACACCCTGAGGAGTAACATACCAGCATTAACACACTGAGCAGTAACAGAGCAGCATTAACACCCTGAGGAGTAACATACCAGCATTAACACACTGAGGAGTAACATACCGGCATTAACACACTGACCAGTAACATACCAGCATTAACACACTGAGCAGTAACAGAGCAGCATTAACACACTGACCAGTAACATACCAGCATTAACACACTGAGCAGTAACAGAGCAGCATTAACACACTGAGGAGTAACAGACCAGCAGTAACACTGACCAGTAACAGAGCAGCATTAACACCCTGAGGAGTAACATACCAGCATTAACACACTGAGCAGTAAGAGACCAGCATTAACACCCTGAGGAGTAACATACCAGCATTAACACACTGAGCAGTAACAGAGCAGCATTAACACACTGACCAGTAACAGAGCAGCAGTAACACTGACCAGTAACAGAGCATAAGCCACTCTATCAAGTGTTCTCTGGCCTGAATGGTGCCAAATTCTTGACAATAGGACAGCGTAGCGAATTTTTACGATGAGCCACTTGAGCCTCCTATGCCAAGGTTTCATTGAACATGAATGGGAGAGTCTCACGCTCAGCAGCAGTTAGTGTAGCTCTATCAAGACCACAGATAATCCATTCAACATACTAAACACAGAACTGACAAAACTACTACTTCTCTGCAAAACTGAGACAAGCAGCTTTCATGGCGATGGGGGGGGGGGGTTAAATTGCCGGTCCTTTTGTGATCAGTAGCAGTGTTATTTATGGAAAGGAGAAGACACTGGAGCTCTCAGAACAATTAGCATAAAGCTAGTACAAGCCTGACCCCTATCTGCCTCTCTGGACCATGCCAGCGTCTCTAATGGCACCACACCCTATATAGTGCACACTTTTGACCAGAGCCTTGGTTAAAAAAGTAGTGCACTAAATAGGGAATAGGGTGCCATTTGGGACACAGATCATCACTGCTGGGGGTTTCAGCAGATCATCCGATCAGAGGTATGAAATAACTACATGCCACTGTGGTTCATCTACTGGCCTGAGTTTAAAGATGAACTCAATGGCACGTCAGACTATGCTGAATTAATATACCAGTTACAAATTAAGACTATTATGGGTCAACAGCAAAAAAATAAATAATAATGTGTGGAATCCTAACTACCAGGGTGAAAACATAAACCTAGATCGCAGGGGAAGGGAACAGATTGTAGCTTCGGCAGTTGTATTTCAAATGAGTTGAATTCTATATTTACACACTGGGAGGTTGGGATAATACTGTGAAAATTATGATAATGCCATTTTAGTGTAATAGCTGTTTGTAAAGGCTGAAATTTCAGCCCAGCTTGGTGGGATAATGGTTTGTCCTCCCGGGTGACACTACACCAGGCGGTAAATTAGTTAACTGACAGATAAGAAAGAGTTCCAAACTTCTCCTCTCCACTCAGTCCACTCCCAAACAAAACAGTCCTAGCTACATTCTTGCTGGAGTAATTGCTCTTCGCTAAGAAGCTATTGTTTGTTTTCCATTAAAATTAAAAAAAAACTATCACAGTAAGGTATTTAATTGTTACCTCAGAAATGATTTGATATTGAGATAAAAACAGGTGCATTGGTCCTTTAAATATTCACTATGGTTGATAGAGACATGAACTCCACAACAGGTCACTTCCCCAACACCTTTTCAAGTGATGGCTGTTCAGACACGGTCAGTCCTAGGTTCGCAACATGCTGATCACTTGTTTGTATTGAAGATTCCCCAGATGTCCTACTTATTCCAGGAATCTTCCAAAACAGCATTTATGGAAAACCTGGGCCATTACCAAACCTGACCCACACACTCACCGTAGTGAGTGCATTGCTCACGGAGGTGTCCTTCTTGCGAGGGCGCTCTTTCTTCATCTTCCCTGCCGCTGCTCTGACACTGACCCTGTTCTCCCCGCCCAGGAAGCCTCGGCAGCTGGGAGCCCCACAGAAGCACTTCTGGGCCTCTTTCCTGGCGTGTACAGAGGAGAAGGAGTAAAAACACTACACCGTAGCTAGCTATGTGGTCGGTCAAGAGAGCAACAGGGGCTTAATAATGTATCGTTATGTTGTCAATGACTACAACAGCAGGGTGACGTATTAGAACAGACAAACATTGATATGTTACAACAGACAGTTAAAATCCAAAGAGAGAATCTGCGTCCTAAATGGCATCCTATGGGCCTTGGTCAAAAATAGCTCACTAAAAAGGGAATAGGGTGCCATTTGGGACGAAGGGAGAGAGACACTAACCCATACCTCTGGAACTGGTAATCGAAATGAGAGACACTAACCCATACCTCTGGAACTGGTAATCGAAATGAGAGACACTAACCCATACCCCTGGAACTGGTAATCGAAGGGAGAGAGACACTAACCCATATCTCTGGAACTGGTAATCGAAGGGAGAGAGACACTAACCCATATCTCTGGAACTGGTAATCGAAGGGAGAGAGACACTAACCCATATCTCTGGAACTGGTAATCGAAGGGAGAGAGAAACTAACCCATATCTCCGGAACTGGTAATCGAAGGGAGAGAGACACTAACCCATATCTCTGGAACTGGTAATCGAAGGGAGAGAGACACTAACCCATATCTCTGGAACTGGTAATCGAAGGTAAGCTCTGTACCAGCTGTGACGGTCTTGGAGGTGAAGAACCCAACTCTCAGCTGGCCGTTCACAGTCCACTGAAATACAGAAACCAAGAAAGAAACATTAGCGAGGTCAGGATAAAACTAACTTGCTTTTTGACTTTGCTGATAAATACTTTGATGAGGGAAAGTGTACTTGTCATGACCGTGATGTGTTGAGGGAAAGTGTACTTGTCATGACCGTGATGTGTTGAGGGAAAGTGTACTGGTCATGACCGTGATGTGCTGTTGTCTCACCCGGCCATCTTAAGACGAATGACTAATTGTAAAATCCCTCTGGATAAAAACGTCTGATAAACGACTCAAATGTCAAATGAAAATCACAGCCTGAGATGCAGCTCACTGATAAAGTAGCCTCAGTGCCCGTCTGTGTTAAAATGCAAACTTCTTGTCGCTCATTGTCAGGCACAAGGTACCAGCCTAAAAGTAGAGCGAAGTGCATGCAAATATGGTTCTGAACCAAAGACAAGTCAATGAAATGTATTTACATTTTACAATGAACTGTCCAGTGAAATTCTTACTTTTAAAATGCTCATAATCTAACTTGTACGCAAATAAATGTTGTTGACTCGTATGTGGCCGAAGCATCAATTAGAGAGAAATAAACCCCACCTCAAACTTATAAATCAAACAGACCTTTTCAAAAATGCTTGCTATTTCCTCATATAGAGGATACGGTCATGTTTTTAGCCGAGGCGGCTAACTGGCTGAGCTGGCCAGTCAGTCATTTACTGTCTAGAAAAATATTCATGACGGTATACGCCCACCCCGTCCCGTTGTTGGGGTACGCCCACCCCGTCCCGTTGTTGGGGTACGCCCACCCCGTCCCGTTGTCGGGGTACGCCCACCCCGTCCCGTTGTCGGGGTAAGCCCACCCCGTCCCGTTGTCGGGGTAAGCCCACCCCGTCCCGTTGTCGGGGTAAGCCCACCCCGTCCCGTTGTCGGGGTAAGCCCACCCCGTCCCGTTGTCGGGGTAAACCCACCCCGTCCCGTTGTCGGGGTAAACCCACCCCGTCCCGTTGTCGGGGTAAACCCACCCCGTCCCGTTGTCGGGGTAAACCCACCCCGTCCCGTTGTCGGGGTAAACCCACCCCGTCCCGTTGTCGGGGTAAACCCACCCCGTCCCGTTGTCGGGGTAAACCCACCCCGTCCCGTTGTCGGGGTAAACCCACCCCGTCCCGTTGTCGGGGTAAACCCACCCCGTCCCGTTGTCGGGGTAAACCCACCCCGTCCCGTTGTCGGGGTAAACCCACCCCGTCCCGTTGTCGGGGTAAACCCACCCCGTCCCGTTGTCGGGGTAAACCCACCCCGTCCTGTTGTCGGGGTAAACCCACCCCGTCCTGTTGTCGGGGTAAACCCACCCCGTCCTGTTGTCGGGGTAAACCCACCCCGTCCTGTTGTCGGGGTAAACCCACCCCGTCCTGTTGTCGGGGTAAACCCACCCCGTCCTGTTGTCGGGGTAAACCCACCCCGTCCTGTTGTCGGGGTAAACCCACCCCGTCCTGTTGTCGGGGTAAACCCACCCCGTCCTGTTGTCGGGGTAAACCCACCCCGTCCTGTTGTCGGGGTAAACCCACCCCGTCCTGTTGTCGGGGTAAACCCACCCCGTCCTGTTGTCGGGGTAAACCCACCCCGTCCTGTTGTCGGGGTAAACCCACCCCGTCCTGTTGTCGGGGTAAACCCACCCCGTCCTGTTGTCGGGGTAAACCCACCCGTCCTGTTGTCGGGGTAAGCCCACCCCATCCTGTTGTTGGGGTAAACCCACCCCATCCTGTTGTTGGGGTTAACCCACCCCGTCCTGTTGTTGGGGTAAACCCACCCCGTCCTGTTGTTGGGGTAAGCCCACCCCGTCCTGTTGTTGGGGTAAACCCACCCCGTCCTGTTGTTGGGGTAAACCCACCCCATCCTGTTGTTGGGGTTAACCCACCCCATCCTGTTGTTGGGGTAAACCCACTCCATCCTGTTGTTGGGGTAAGCCCACCCCATCCTGTTGTTGGGGTAAACCCACCCCATCCTGTTGTTGGGGTAAACCCACCCCATCCTGTTGTTGGGGTAAACCCACCCCATCCTGTTGTTGGGGTAAACCCACTCCATCCTGTTGTTGGGGTAAGCCCACCCCATCCTGTTGTTGGGGTAAACCCACCCCATCCTGTTGTTGGGGTAAACCCACCCCATCCTGTTGTTGGGGTAAACCCACCCCATCCTGTTGTTGGGGTAAACCCACCCCATCCTGTTGTTGGGGTAAACCCACCCCATCCTGTTGTTGGGGTAAACCCACCCCATCCTGTTGTTGGGGTAAACCCACCCCATCCTGTTGTTGGGGTAAACCCACCCCATCCTGTTGTTGGGGTAAACCCACCCCATCCTGTTGTTGGGGTAAACCCACCCCATCCTGTTGTTGGGGTAAACCCACCCCATCCTGTTGTTGGGGTAAACCCACCCCATCCTGTTGTTGGGGTAAACCCACCCCATCCTGTTGTTGGGGTAAACCCACCCCATCCTGTTGTTGGGGTAAACCCACCCCATCCTGTTGTTGGGGTAAACCCACCCCATCCTGTTGTTGGGGTAAACCCACCCCATCCTGTTGTTGGGGTAAACCCACCCCATCCTGTTGTTGGGGTAAACCCACCCCATCCTGTTGTTGGGGTAAACCCACCCCATCCTGTTGTTGGGGTAAACCCACCCCATCCTGTTGTTGGGGTAAACCCACCCCATCCTGTTGTTGGGGTAAACCCACCCCATCCTGTTGTTGGGGTAAACCCACCCCATCCTGTTGTTGGGGTAAACCCACCCCATCCTGTTGTTGGGGTAAACCCACCCCATCCTGTTGTTGGGGTAAACCCACCCCATCCTGTTGTTGGGGTAAACCCACACCCTTAAAAACATATAAAAGCTGCTTTTTAACATAGTTTTTCTTCCCCAAAAATTGTAATGAACTATTTCACTCATATTATAACAAATTATACATGCTATTTCATAGAAATCTGGAAACACTGGACAGATACCAGGTAGCCTAGTTGTTAGCGCATTGGGCCAGTAACCGAAAGGTTGCTAGATCGAATCCCCGAGCTGACAAGGTAAAAAAAAAATCAGTCGTTCTGCCCCTGAACAAGGCAGTTAACCCACTGTTCCTCATTGTAAATAAGAATATGTTCCTAACTGACTTGCCTAGTTAAATAAAATTAAAAATACCGAAAGGGGCTCCTGGGCTACATACCTTCTGGGTCTCACAGTTGGGCTCACAGCTGTGGTTCATGAAGCGAGAGCAGTTCCCCTTCAGTGTGGCATCTATGATCTGAGAAGACACAGAGGAAAGGAGTTTCAGGTAACCTTCCACATTACCCGTCAGTTGTAAACAATACAGCACTTGGTGCATCCCAAAATGGCACCCTATATAGCCACTACTTTTGACCAGAGCCAAATCAGGGTGTCATTTGGGATGCACACCTAAAACTTGTTGGGGTCTGGTAGTGCACTTTATAGGGAATAGGGACGCAGCCTACACTTGTTCCTGTTTCAGGGGTTCAGTGGACGACATGTCAACGTTCCAGTGGTCTCACCTCGTTATTCTTCAAGGCCATGAAATAGTAGTGGATGTTCTTCATGCTAGCGTATTTTTTCACCCGTGTCTTGAACTCCTTATGGTCCAACACCTCTCCGCAGTACTCCAGCACAAAAGTGTTTCTGAAATGTGATTAAAATGGGGGGGGGGTGAGCATGACTCATTTGTGTACAGCTTTTAGTACAATGACCAGGGCTCCATCTCATTATGTCTGTTCATCCTATCGCCACACCTCCTTCTCAACCGTATTGGAGAAGGTCCAAGGGGTTTCTCTCAGACCTTCCTCTCCTATGTGTGTTGAGGAGGCGAGGAGATAGGATGCGAGGAATGAATCAAGGAGTACAGGGCTCCTGAGTGGCGCAGCGGTCTAAGGCACTGTATCTCGGTGCAAGAGATGTAACTACAGTCCCTGGTTCGAATCCAGGCTGTATCACATTGGGCAGCGCACAATTGGCCCAGCGTCGTCCAGGTTTGGCAGGTGTAGACTGTCATTGTAAATAAGAATTTGTTCTTAACTGACTAGCCTAGTTAAATAAAAGGTTACATTTAAAAATAAGATGTAAGAGCCTTACGGTATCAGGTCCCTGGCCGCCCTCAGTCCCCAGCCCTTATCTTCAGTCAGGATGACCTCAAAGTCTGCATGCTGTTTCATCTGGAAGCGGCGGTTGGAGCAGTAGCCTTCATTCAGGCAGCGTGACGAGCTGCAAAAGACAAGGACATTACATGTGTTTTCATTTTGGCCATTTAGCAGACGCTCTTCATTCGACTAGGTTAAATAAGGCAACCACATAGGAAGATTTGCAATGTTTGAAGATGTTTGAAGATGAAGGACCAATGGATGTTATTCATCAATTAAAGGACCAGTGATGTAAAACTATCGTGCATTCGGGAAGTATTCAGACCCCTTGACTTTTTCTACATTGTTACATTAGAGCCATATTCTAAAATGGATTGAATGTATTTTCCCCCTCATCCGTCTACACACAACACCCCATAATGACAAAACAAAAAAACAGGAAAAAATATTTTTTACAATTTCATTAAAAATAAAACTTGAATATCACAAAAGTAAATCAGACCGTTTAAGTAGTACTTTGTTGAAGCACCTTTGACAGTGATTACAGCCTTGAGTCTTCTTGGGTATGACGCTACAAGCTTGGCACACCTGTATTTTGGGAGATTCTCCCATTCTTCTCTGCAGATCCTCTCAAGCTCTGTCAGGCGTTGCTGGGCGGGGAGTGTTGCTGCACAGCTATTTTTCAGGTCTCTCCAGAGATGTTCGATCGGGTTCAAGTTCGGGCTCTGGCTGGGACACTCAAGGACATTCAGAGACTTGTCCCGAAGGCACTCCTGCGTTGTCTTGGCTGTGTGCTTAGGGTCGTTGTCTTTTTGGAAGGTCATCAAGGATCTTCGTACTTTGCTCCGTTCATCTTTCCCTTGATCCTCCCAGTCCCTGCCGCTGAAAACATCCCCACAACATGATGCTGCCACCTCCAGATGTGACGCTTGGCATTCAGACCAAATAATCTTGGTTTCATCAGACCAGAGAATCTTATTTCTCATGGTTTGAGAGTCCTTTAGGTGCCTTTTGGCAAACTCCAAGCGGCCTGTCGTGTGCCTTTTACTGAGGAGTGGCTTCCGTCTGGCCAGTCTGCCATAAAGACCTGATTGATGGAGTGCTGCAGAGATGGTTGTCCTTCTGGAAGGTTCTCCCATCTCCACAGAGGAACTCTGGAGCTCTGTCAGAGTGACCATCGGGTTCTTGGTCACCTCCCTGACCATGGCCCTTCTCACTCAATTGCTCAGTTTGGCCAGGCGGTCAGCTCTAGGAAGAGTCTTGGTAGTTATAAACTTCTTCCATTTAAGAATGATGAAGGCCACTGTGTTCTTGGGGACCTTCAATGCTGCAGACATTTTTTGGTACCCTTCCCCAGATCTGTGCTTCGACACAATGCTGTCTCGGAGCTCTACGGGGAATTCCTTCGACCTCATGGCTTGGTTTTTGCTCTGACATGCACTGTCAACTGTGTGACCTTATACCGGGCGGCAGGTAGCCTAGTGGTTAGAGCGTTGGACTAGTAACCGAAAGGTTGCAAGATTGAATCCCCGAGCAGACAAGGTAAAAATCTGTCATTCTGCCCCTGAACAAGGCAGTTAACCCACTGTTCCTAGGCCGTCATTGAAAATAAGAATTTGTTCTTAACCGACTTGCCTAGTTAAATAAAAAGGTTAAAAAAAAAAGAATAGACAATCAATTGAAATTTACCACAGGTGGACTTGTTTTCCATGAAAACATAGATGAAATGAGTTGCAAAATGAATAGGAAACAGTCAAGATGTTGACAAGGTTATAAATAAATGATTATTTATTTAAATAATTGGGTCCTTCAAACTTTGCGTCATCAAAGAATCCTCAATTTGTAGCAATTACAGCCTTCCAGACCTTCGGCATTCTAGTAATCTGAAGTGATTTCCCCCCCATGCTTCCTGAAGCACGAGTTGGAGTGGCTTGATGGGCACTTCTTACGTACCATACGGTCAAGCTGCTCCCAACAACAGCTCAATAGGGTTGAGATCCGCTGACTGTGCTGGTCACTCCATTATAGACAGGATACCAGCTGACTGCTTCTTCCCTAAACAGTTCTTGCAGTTTGGAGCTGTGCGTTGGGTCATTGTCCTGTTGTAGGAGGAAATTGTCTCCAATCAATTAAGCACTGTCCACAGGGTATGGCATGGCGTTGTAAAATGGAGCGATAGCCTTCCTTCGACAAGATCCCTTTTACCCTGTACAAATCCCCCACTTTACCACCACCAAAGCACCCCCAGACCATCACATTGCCTCTACCATGATTGACAGATGGCGTCAAGCACTCCTCTAGCATTTTTTCTGGGTCTCGTGAATGTTCTTCTTTGTGATCCAAACACCTCAAACTTAGATTTGTCTGTTCGTAACACTTTTTTTCCAATATTCCTCTGTCCAGTGTCTGTTCTTTGCCCATCTTAATCTTTTATTTTTATTGGCCAGTCTGAGATATGGCTTTTTCTTTGCAACTCTGCCTAGAAGGCCAGCATCCTGGAGTCGCCTCTTCACTGTTGACGTTGAGACTGGTGTTTTGCGGGTATTATTTAATGAAGCTGCCAGTTGAGGACTTGTGAAGCGTCTGTTTCTCAAACTACACACTCTAATGTAGTTGTCCTTTTACTCAGTTGTGCACTCCCACTCCTCTTTCTATTCCGGTTAGAGCCAGTTTGCGCTAATCTGTGAAGGGAGTTGTACAGTTGTTTCTTGGTAATTTCTCGCATGGAATAGCCTTCATTTCTCAGAACAAGAATAGACTGACGAGTTTCAGAAGAAAGGTATTTGTTTCTGGCCATTTTGAGCCTGTAATCGAACCCACAAATGCTGATGATCCAGATACTTAACTAGTTTTAAAAAGATGGCCAGTTGTATTGCTTCTTTAAATCAGCACAAGTTTTCAGCTGTGCTTACATAATTGCAAAAGGGTTTTCTAATGATCAATTAGCCTTTTAAAATGATAAACTTGGATTAGCTAACACAACATGCCATTGGAACACAGAAGTGAATGGTTGCTGATAATTTGCCTCTGTACACCTATGTAGATATTCCATTTATTTTTTAAACTGCCGTTTCCAGCTACAATAGTCATTTACAACATTAACAATGTCTACACTGTATTTCTGATCAATTTGATGTTATTTTAATGGACAAAAAATGAACAGTAGTTCATGTTCTGAATGGTAGTGTACAGTTTTTATTTTTTTAAATACATTTGCACACCAACAATTGTTTTAATAAAGTTGACTGTGTCATTATGGGGTATTGGGTGTAGATTGATGAGGACATTGTTTTATTTAACCCATGTATTAGTTACAGTTGTCTCCTATCACGGCCATTAAACTCTGTAACTGTTTTAAAGTCACCATTGGCCTCATGGTGAAATCCCTGAGCGGTTTCCTTCCTCTCTGGCAACTGTTAGAAAGGATGCCTTCATCTTCATAGTGACTGGGTGTATTGATACGCCATACAACATGTCATTAATAACTTCCTGTTCAAAGGGATATTCCATGTCTGTTTTTATTTATCTATTTGTAACCTTCTACCAAGAGGTGCTCTTCTTTGCAAGGCATTGGAAAACCTCCCTGGACTTTGTGGTTGAATAGGTGTTTGAAATTCACTGCTCGACCGAGAGATCTTACAGATAATTCTGTGTGTGGGAGTACAGAGGAGGTAGTAATTCAAAAACTCATGTTAAAACACTATCATTGCGCACAGAGTGAGTCCATGCAATTTATTATGTGACTTGTTAAGCATATTTTTACTCCTGAATTTATTTAGCCTTGCCAAAACAAAGTGGTTGAATACGTGTCGAGTCAAAACATTTCAGCTTTTCATTTATTATTAATTTGTAAACATCTTGAAAAACTTAATTCCACTTTGATATTCTGGGGTATTGTGTGTAGGCCAGTGACACAACATCTAAATACATTTTAAAACACAACAAAACGTGGACAAAGTCAAGGGGTGTGAATACTTTCTGAAGACACTATTTGATCTGCTTTACAGTTTGGTATTACCAGGGTGACGCAATGGAGAACAACTCACCACTCGATCATCAGCAGACGGTTAAGGCAGTCCTCCCCACAAGCCATCATTCCACGAGACCTCTCCTCCCTCGAGAGCATAGAGCACTCACACTGCATTCGCTTGATGTCTCGGTGAGACTTGTTCTTCTTCCTGTACAGATCAACAGAAATCCCTCACTTTCTCTACAGTCAGATTTATTTCAACCTTTATTTAACCAGGTAGGCAAGTTGAGAACAACTGCGACCTGGCCAAGATACTTATGCTGAAGTCATATGATGATAAATCGCTTTTAAATTATGTACAACTAATTTATAAAATAAAACATGGCATGCAAAGTCATTGAATCTAACTACTGAAAAAAAACTATAATGGAACAAAATCTCACCGTTCAGTCAGATACAGGTTTTCCTCAATCAGGTCAAAGTATGGTGGCATCTTCTTAGACCGTGCCATCTCCCTCCAGTTGCTGGCGTCCCGGAAGTCCCTCAGACTGAGCAAAGGGCGTTGCACCTCAGCCTGACCTGGAATCTCCCTGGATTCCTTGGAGACCTTGGGGAGCTCCCTCTCTGCCAGTCGCTCCCTTTTGCTAGCCAGCACAGGTTCTGCCTCGCTGTCCGAATCGGACTCCATTTCTGGACGCCTTTTCTTGGGAGGACCCCTGCCTCTGTGGGGCCTTGAGTTGTCCTTGTTTCTGGGGGGTTCAACTATGGAAATATTCTCTGGAGTGGCGTTGACAGAGCCTCTACAGTTGCTGCTTATTTCATGGGCTTGTAGGAAGGCTAGCGAGCCTGGAAGCTTGGGACCATTGCATTCAACATCTAGTCTACTAAGGCCTGCTGGTTTCCCTTCACTGTCCTCATCACAGTCATTAGTCAAGGAGTCAGGATGGACTTGACCAACAGGCTCCTGATAATGTGTTGCAGGCACATGGAGGTAGACCGGTCTGCAGGTGGGTTGAGTCGTAGTTGGTAGTTGCGTCCAGTAGGCCCCATTGTTTGTCCTGTACACCTGCCCCAAAGAAGAGTTCCCTGGCTGTTGTGTGTTAGGATGCTGTTGGGATGCCCCATAGCTGCTGTCAGGCTGCTGGTACGTACTGCTGGGCTGCTCCGACTGTGTGAAGTCCCAGCCCAGACTGCTGTTGAAGTCATCAGAGCTGGCAAAGTCTCCATGTTGGTAACGGGAAAGCATCCTGCCACCCCTGCCACTTCCATAATGCTGTGGATGCCCTGTGTCAGACTGCCTGAAGGAGTTCTCAAGGCCGTGGGCAGCAATCTGGCTCACCGTTGCATCACCAATCTTTGGTCTCTCACGCGCATTGCTATAAGGATCCTTAGAAGGCTGGGCATCGGTGGCGTTGGAGCCCTCGAGCTGGCTGGTGCTATCGACCATGTTGCTCTGTGATTGGTATACCATGATGTCATGTGCAGAGAGACTTCCATCAACACAAGGATTACTGGCCTGCCTAGTGCTCTCACACATGGCGGGAAAGCCTCTATGTCTCTGCTGAGGGCTTACTCTGCTTGGGATCTGACTCCTGTCCAGATCACCCTCTTGGCCACTGGCCCTGTTAGCGTGTTGTTGACGTCCTGGGCTAGTGTTTGGAGTGCAGGGAGACGCAGGCTTGTCTGTTGTGTCCGAGTGAGTCAGGGTGGAATTCTTTGGTACAACCACCACAGAGTGCATCCGTTTCACGGCAACACCGCAGTCTGAGTCCGACTCTGAATCGTCAGTGTCACTGTCCTCGCTTTGGCCTACAGCGTCCTGGCTCGACACTAGTGTTGTCAGCGGTTTGCTCTTGTGAGGGCCATCTTTAGGTTTCTCTTCATTACCATCGTCATTCCTACACTGCTCCCTTCTAGCTCGGTCTACATGTGAGGTATTATTTAAAAGTGAGTGATCTCCAACCATTTGGCTGATGTGGGGTTTGATGTCTAAATGGTCACTGCTGGTTTCACAGGTGCCTGGTTGTGCGGTTGGGTTTGCGGACTCTGATTGGTCGTTCCCAAAAGTTATTGGTGCGGAGCTGTGTTCTTGTGTGATAATAATTTCTTGCTTTATCGTCTTGGAATGCAACTCAGCTTCCCATTTCAGTTGACCCTTCAGAGACGGATCTTCCTGGCTGACGTCTTGAGAGAACTCAATTCTCTTGACGGAGATGACCTTTTTCACAGCAGGTTTGCTTTCTTGGGAAGGCAATTTCTGAGGATTATCACTGTCTGAGGTGTCTTGTCCAACAATATCCCAACGTGATTGTTTTGTTTTCCCTCTGTTTTTCCTTAAACTAGAGTTCTGTTGTTCAGTCTGGTTGGAAAACTGAGGTTCAGGACTAGAGGGTTCAGATTTGAGAGGGATGTTTTTGCAAGACTGCATGTTGATATTCACATTTCTACTAGAACACACAGTATTTTCTGGTTTAGTGTTCTGCTTAGGGTGGTCTCTGATAGATACATCCACTGTAGATGGTAATGACTTTGACGCAACTGAATCTTGAAAAACAGTCTTATCCTGGCTGGGTATTACTCTGTCATTACTGCAGGAAAAGCTAGAGTTGGTTACATCAACCCACTTCTCAGTGGATTCTATTTGGGGGTCTACACACTGTGCATCTTTCGTTTGTTCAGAGCAAAGGCTTTTATTAACATTGTCAATGTCCCCTAAGGCAAATTTTTCACATAATTGGTCTCCACTAGAGTTGTTCGGTGAAGTTGCTGCCGAGTCATTCTGAACCTCAATGCAATGATGGATCTTCTCATTAACTAGATCCAACGCTGGTTCTTGCAATCTGTCAGTTGGATCACAATTTGACGGTAACGACAGAGTTGGTTTTTGTAAGCCTTTATCTTGGGATGTGATGTCATTCATGTTGCCAACATCCTCCCTTTGGCAAGTATCTGCTAGATGGGAATCTGCTCCTGCTTTGTCATTTTTGCTCTGAGGGTGAGCATCAGAAGGGGTTTGTACCTTATTGGGACTGTGAAATGTGTCCTTTGATTGTCTATTAGTTTTCACGGATGACATGGTGGCAGACATTTGCTTAGAGTCTGATTTACTGGTGGAAGATGTCCATGCCCCTTCAGAACCAGAAGAGCGATCAGAGCCCTGTGACTGAGACTTCCCTTTGTGAGCTACCTCAGATTCACTATAGCTACTTTTCTGGAGACGTTTGTCTGATGTTTGAGAGAGGGCATGTGGACTGGAACGAGTGGATCGAACACCGATGTCCGGCTTGTAGTGGGTGTTGGATTTCCTGTGATTAGGTTCTACATCAGTAGAGCACTTTTGGAGGGAACTGGAGTCAACAGTTCTCTTTGAGGCCCTCTCAGACTTAGAAGATTGTGTTATTTTATCTATCTCTGAATCTCGTTCAGATTTCGAGTCTCGCTCAGATTTCGAGTGGGATGAGTATGACTTTGAATCTCTCTGCAAGCTAGAATGGGTGGATGACCTGCTGGAATCACTTGTTCTAGTCCGAGTTCTTCTGTGGTCATCTTCAGAGTCAGAGCTGTCGCCGCGGACTCTGCTGCTATCGGTCCGAGAGCGAGAGCTGCCTCTCCTCTCTCTGTACGGAGAACTTCGGTGACCCCCTGACCTCCGCTCAGAGTCGTAATATGACCGATCAGACCGTGAACCTGACCCTCTCTCGCTTCTAGATCTCTCAGATCTGGAGCGTGTCTCAGATCTGGAACTCGTCCGGGGACCTCTTGATCTAGACCTCGACCGACTCTTTGTCCTTCTGCGGCCTTTGTCAGAGCGGGATGACCGCGAGGGTGTGTGCTTTGATTCTCGGTCAGAGGTTGACCTTAATTCTCGGTCAGAGGTTGACCTTAATTCTCGGTCAGAGGTTGACCTTAATTCTCGGTCAGATTTTGACCTTAATTCTCGGTCAGATTTTGAGTAACTAGAGGTTCTTTCGTCCTTCTCAGAACGTGAATGGTTAGAACCTTTTTCTGTTTCCTCTAATTTGGAGCGAGAAGAGGACATATTTTTTGTATCGTTACTTCTACTCTCCAACTTTGCTGTGGCCTTGGGTTCACCTGACTTGTAGCTAGAAGACGTCTGCACTGAATCAGCATCAGATTCTGAGCCAGGGAGTGTGCTGTCCGACCGGGAACGGATTTGTATGTTTTCTGAGGTGTCTTGCTGCTCTGTTATACTGGAAGTGTTTACATCCACTTTCCCTTTGTGGGAGGAGTCAGTGGGTTCATTGAGACTGAGGTCCAGCTTCACATCAGATACACGAGTTAGAGCATTCTCAGAGGGGCCGTCATTGTCCATGTTCTGAAGATTGTTCTGAGACTGGGGCGTTCGTGTCGGGGTGACAGTTTCAATTTTACCTGAAGATTCCGTTAAAACCTGTTGCTCGGAAGGGGGTGGATCCTGTAAGACAACACTGGTTATGGGACTCTCTTCAATAACAGATGCACTGAGGATCTGTTTCTTGAAGTGCATCTTTCCCAAGTCCACTTTAGGTTTGAGGACGGAGGAGACTGCCGTCTGAGGTGCAAGGATCTCTGCTACTGGTGTGGGCACCAACAATGGTGGCTGCATTTGCTCATTTTTGCTTTCCGTATGCTGCCCTGCTCTGTCCTGAGGGAGGGAGGTTGTAGGTGACAGGACAGAGGGGAGTTCAGCAAGAGATTTTTCCTGACTGGGAGGGGCAAGGAATAAGTTCTGCAGCGGTTTCTTTGTCAGAGAGAAGCTGAAAGACACTTTCTGGCGACCCTGATCGTCCAGGTTCACCTTCCTCTTGGTTCCTTTAGGCAGGAGATGGCTGGACAACATCACTCGAGGCGAGAGGCCTTTGAGTAAAGCTGCCTTGGTGAGACCCTCAACCTTGACCTGTACAGTGAACAAAATAAGTAGATGTTACCATGGCTAATAATTTCAGGAGAAACTATTACAGTAAACCAAATCATATGACCGATCATTCAGTTTCCCCAA
This sequence comes from Oncorhynchus mykiss, assembly GCF_013265735.2. NCBI lineage: Eukaryota > Metazoa > Chordata > Actinopteri > Salmoniformes > Salmonidae > Oncorhynchus > Oncorhynchus mykiss. The sequence goes on along the minus strand of NC_048566.1, from coordinate 6,008,003 downwards.
AAGGTGATTTCTACGTTATTGAAATGGTCAAGCTCAAAAAGATCCACAACACCAGCTGTTTGTCCAATAGAAAACAGATGAACAAAGACGGCACACGTTTAATAAGACTTACCGAGGTATCTCCTCCCTCTTCCCTGAGGTAACATTAGGAGTGCATGGGGGGGGAACAAAAAAACAAATCAATGTAAACTATTCATAGACTTATATTGCAACATCTGAAAATCCCTTCAACGCTTTAGCAATCACACAAAATGTATTATGAAATGTAATGTAAATCCATGTCCAATGAGGCAACGGTAAAACATACACAGAACAAAAACAATTTCATGCAAAGATGTAGACCCACACGGCCGCTTGAGGGACAGCCTGGCGGTTGGTGAAACATGTTTAACGCAGGGGGTCTCATCGTAGAAACTACATGTCATCGTAGTGTTAAAAAAAAAAAAAAGGCCTAATTCACATTTATGACAAAGTAATCAACTCTTTTGTTCTACTAGGAGGACTCACTATTGTCGTGGTTTTCTTTACGGTACAATAAGCTGCTAGGCAACAAACTGGGTAACCTATTCCTTTAGGACTTGATGTTCTCGTTTTCCTCTGTGACCTTCAAAAGTCAGACCCTTCTAAAATTAGCGTCACCAAAATGGGAGGAGCCTTTTCATGTCCACTTTAGTGTCAGTTCCCGTTATTTTAACAAATGATAAAACAGGATTGTGGTTTCATTCATTTGAATTTAGGGCTACACCAATCACAAACCCCGCGCATCCTCCTGAAATAGACCTATCTGCAATACATCATTATAAACATATTGAATTAGCTATATTTACAAATAGAAAATAATATTTTTAGAGTCGGGTTTGAATAGTATTTTTTTTTGTTTAAACATTGGGGTAGACAATGTGTAAGGGTGGCAGAATGTTACTTGAGAAATAAGCTATCTGACAAAAATAGTGCTGAGCCATGAATCAAAATGTCACTTGTTTTGTTATTAAACAACTAATTGACTGATGTCAGTTCAATTACTTGAATACAATGTTGTTGTTTTTTGTGAGCCAAATGCGCCGTTTCTCAAGAGAAATCAAAATCATTCACGAGAGAAATCAAGTCAAGAACTATGTGGGACGCTGGGTGAAGGGAGTTGTAGTTTTCATTAAGGAAATATTCAACCTAGTTAATAAGCGCAGAAACGTGGTAATTAACTACAATGACCATAATCTATTGTGGCTGTTCTTTCTGGCTCAGACAGTGACGAATACACTTATGCCTGCTACTTTAGGTCAGATATACAGACTGCATGAGAGAGGAATGTACACAACGACTAGGGATAGAGACAGTTTGTGAAAGTTTGCCTTATCGACTTTGAAGAACTAGTAGAAGGATTGTCAGAAAGCTTTGCAGCATACTTAGGCAGGTTAGCTAAATAAGACGACTAAAGACAGTACAGTATGGGGAGCACAGAGATAACGTTAGATGGCCTGGCTGGCTGCTACTACCTGAGCAGAGCTGAGCTGATGACTGAGGAATGAAAATAATAAAATAAAAACTAAGTAATATACACAACTGAGATATTATTTCATAGCAATTTCATGTTTTTCCTTCTGATGTCTACCCAATGTGGACCTGACAGAGACAATGGAAAATGTTCAATGCTTTTTATATATATATATAATTTTTTAATAATTGAAACGACCTCAAAAAAGCACAAGGCACTCAGGACAAAGACAAAAGCAATCTTAACACATCAAGTGAACCCTGTCGTCGTCTCTCAAGGACAAAGGATAAAGAGTCATGGAATCTTTGCACTCAGGTTGTGTACCTTTTGTCTGTTAATATTCTGTGAGGTTGACTGCTGCCATGGTGACCAAGACTTCTGAGTCCACACCAGGTTGGTTGAGCAAACAAACTCGGCAGACAGAGGCTGAAGCTTGAGCACACACTAACATCTATAGGACAGGGGCACTTGACATACTAGCCGATATCTGATGTAACCTCCCATTGTATGCAGAGAGAGTAACCCGAAAAGTCGGATCTGCAGCCACTTTAAAAAATATATATTATCTAGCTAGCCTTTTTACAAGCTAGGTTGATAGAACACATTCTCCTGGTGAGTATCTTCGTTTTTATTAGGGTCCAATTACAACTGCTTTGACCTTGCTCACATTGAGTAATGAAATTCAGCAACTTTCCTCAAACAAGAAAGTTATGACGGGCACAAAGCACTGACAGAATGTGGTCAAAGTATACAGTAAACAACTACATCAACCTACACAAGGCAGGTGCTTTTCAAACAGACGCCTTTCCCTAAAGCAACACTGATAGTCTTTAGAACTGGAGCACTGGGATGAGATCAACATTCCAGAATTCAACACACCATGAATGATGTCATGGCTATTCATTGGATACACCAATGGACCAAATGACCAATAGGAGGGGAGGTGGGTGTCTTTTTAGATCCAAATGAAGTTGTTTAGGGGTGTAGTCTACTTTGCATGCATACATACATTCCAATGCCCACCATTGAGGGTGACAATCTCCAGGGCCAGTGTTTCCCAACACCAGTCCTTGATTACCCACAACAGCACACATTTTTGTTGTAGCCCCCTGACAAACGCACCTAATTCAACTCATTGAGGGCTTGATGATTAGTTGAATCGGGTGTGTCTGTCCGGAGCTACAACAAACATGTGTACAGTTGGCAGTACTCAAGGACTGGAGTTGAGAAACACTGTCCTAGGCTCTAGTGTCACTTCAGTTAGCTAGCAAAGGGCATTGATTACAGGCAGTCTATAGTGCCACTCTGACACTCCGTCAAAAGGGAAAAAAAGATCCCTGTGTGTGTGTGTGTGTGTATTGGTAGTACCTGATCTCTGAGTTCACCAGAGCATCCATTACACAGTGGTTCTGGCGTTTGTAGCCCAGTAGAAGCTGCTGGCCAAGAATAAACCAGTTCAGAGCAGTGAGCTCTCCGACGTGACGTCACACCTAACAAAATATGAAAACAAATACATTGGGTTACACACCAACAATAAACATACAATACGCAGTCTCAAAATAATTTAAGCTGACCACCCCCCCCCCCCAACTCAAATCGGGTAGACAATTTGGGGGTTGAGAGCTGCTACCATCTCTGTTATCTTTAAAACCATAGGTTCAAATCAAAGAACATCTGGATGCATTTGTTTACCTTATGACCACCACATGTTCAACACTGGAGGTTGGTTGTAAACAAAGCTTTGACGAGAAAATGTGCAAACTGTTTTCTGTGCAAACGAACACATCAGTTTAAACGTTGAACACAAACTACAGCCAGTAGCTAATGCCTATGAATAAACTGTGTATATGTCATCTCTGCAGATTATTATTTTCTGCCTGAAGGGCCCAGCGGCATGCCACAACACTTACAACAGGAGTAAAATAGAAGAATGGTTCCTATGCCAAATGTAGACGTATAAATTATGTCTAAATCTACCAAATGTTTACATGGCGGTTCTAGCTACAATTCTTACTAAATACCATTAAATAAGAGTATGTATGACATAGACCCGTTTCCTCTGACCCGTTGGTCAGAAACGACATGTCTGTTTAACGGTAATATCTGTCCTTTCAATTTGGCAGAAAGAGGAAGCCATTGCTCGCATTGACATTCATAGTAGTCAGTGGATTGAAAGCAAGTGATAGAGGAGCCGAGTAGCTGTCTTGCAATATAACAACACAGTAGAGAAAATAACACAATTCAAAAACATTACACAGAAATGTTTTGACGCTTCCACTAAATCACATATAGCAAGGTTATCTAGGCTGGCTAGCTACACCAACAGCGAGAAGACAAGGCGACATGACAATCTTCTCATCGCACAGCTTGCAAATGTGGGGTAACCGATTAGTTTAATATGTAACGTTACACAGGTGAGATCAACAACAGAGCCAAGGGCCTATTCTGTGAACTGATTTAACGTTAAATACATACACAAAAATGCATACACTTGAATGGCATGGAGTTTCGATAAATCTACTCCATAAGACCGGGTCTAACGTTTTACAACGAGGAGTCGAGGCCTGCAAATGAGGCCTGTTGTGGTGGGAGGGGGGGTGACCGAATTGGCTAACGTTAGCTAACTAAATATCCAAGTTAGCACAACCTAGTTAATAACTGAGTAATGTTTGTGTTGTAAACTTAAAACTGTCTGTTGCCAAAAGTAAGGTGCACAACATCTAGCTAACTAGCTAGCTTGCAACCAATGCATCGTCCATTATTAAATACATCCAGCAACGTTAGTTAGCTGGCAACATTGGTGGCTAACTATACTAGGTTGTGTGAAAGATCTGGTGGTGTTAACTAAATTGAAGGCTAGCTGCCGGTGTACATAGGAGGGTTGAGATCATGTCGCATTCACTAAATACAACATGCCACTTTACCTGAGTTATCTATGTTTCGTGAAACACAAAGGTAACTCCAACACTAGTTTGTGTAGGAAACTAGACTGGAAAGCTAACTAGCGTAGCGTGCATGGAAACGGCTAAGCTAACGTTAGCTGGTAGGTAGCTAGCTAGCTTGTAACTAAATAACACTTTGGAAGTTGTGTGTATTATGGCAAACCCAATAAATCATCATCAACAACAAAAAAATACCGAAAATAAGCCAGCCAAATACTCACTCTTTCGGGTGCTCTGGGTCATAAAGGTCCCCCATCTTCTAACATTAACCTCACGCCGATAACAAACAGCTCCCGTCTTGGCTGAAAAACACCCAGCGCTGCCGACGTCCACACGGGGTCGAAATGGTACCTAGCTAGTTAACTGTAAGTACCTAGCCTATTAAATCAGAAAAGCGGTGCAAAGTTGTGATTACTACTCAATTTGGTGAGGTATTCTAAAAAATAAAAATAAAGAGGCAGCTAATTAAACATGTGATTTCTAGCTGGGTTGCACAATTTTGTTGGCTAACGTTATATTTTCTTTTGACAATGGCTACCTAGATAAATGTCTAGAAATGCCGTGCTACAACGGCGACTCCTCCCCTCTCGACATTCCATCATGACGATAAAATATAGTTTTATATATATATATATATATATATATATATATATATTTAGCTTTCCCACTGTTTCCCACCAACTATCTAGTTGGATAATAACGTGCAAACTGGAAACGTCCAAGTGTCTGGAAGTTCTGCTTGTGGAACGAAGCTAAAGTTAATCACCTGGCTGGCGGATTGTTTGTAACAAACACCCCACTGTTTGTAGGTAGCCCACGTTCCTGATTAGCTCGCTATGTGTGATACAAGTCTAATGTGATAGATATTCAGTTAGTTGACATAGCTAGTTACCATACAAGCTTAATGTTTATGTTGAAAAGTGAAAAAAAAGGATGTTCCTCGTGATTTGAATAGTTGGGGTTTTGTTCTGTTTATCAGAGCACAGTTGTGCTGGCTGGATCACTGCAAGACCATACTGATTGATGTCTGCAGATGTGCTTCAGGTTGGCCAGTGTGTAAACCAGCTGGGCTTGGAATGGAGACTCATTACCAAGAGTGGTGCAGTCCAGAGAAAGCAGAATGACAGGTGATCAAAAAACGTTTAAGTATCATTGCATGTCCATAGTTCACAGTACCAAAGTGACTGTGACTTGAACAAGGTACTTGAACAATCCCTAAATAGCTTGTGAGGGATACTAGAAAACCATTTTTTTTTTTAAAATGTAGAAGCACACAAATAAATTTAAGAGCACAATGAAAAATGTTTAAGTAACACAGAGTTTATTAACAAACAATTTATTACATACATATTTATACTGTGTGCGTGTACTAAGGGACACATGGGACACATACCACCAATCACACATTGACTCATGGCTACTAGACGCAAAGGATATCAGTTGTCCAGCTGCTTTTGTATGTTGGCCGTCTGGCACGCTTAGAGGTCAGCCAGCGGTCCACGGCAGGAGTGGGATCCAACTCCTCGACAGAAGACCCCCAGGCTGATCCTCATCAGGTCTTCGGTGGTAGAGACCCCAAGGCAGCTTCTTGTCAATCTTAATCCGGTTCTGTGCAGAGAAGCCTCACTCACACTGGGCGGCTGAAATGGGCAGCACCAGCATAAGCTGCACCAACTCCAGTATGTTCTAGGGAAAAGATGATATCTTTCAATTTCATTTTAATCTTACCATTAACTTATCAAAACCAACCATAAAAGGATACCATACATAACCACTCTGGACTGTTAGTCTACCTTGTAATCGTGCCTGTAGGGGTCCTTTGTCAACATTGTCTCCCACATGCCACTAAGACTTGTCCTTGAAATTGTGGCTGACCAGGATTTTCAGCCCCTGCCACTCATCCTGGATTGCAGCCATGTTGCACCCCGATCTGTAGGATTTAAAAGAGCAAGTGAGTTTGCAAATATGTAAATGTACAGTATAACTTTAGTCCGTCCCCTCGACCCGGGCGCGTACCAGGGACGCTCTGCACATGTCAATATTCACCCTCGAAGCATCGTTACCCATCGCTCCACAAAAGCCGCGGCCCTTGCAGAGCAAGGGGAACCACTACTTCAAGGTCTCAGAGCTAGTGACGACACTGATTGAAACGGTCTTCTGACCATGTGTCAGGGTTTAGCACTCTGAAAGTCTCCACCGGGGTCTGGACACCCTCATTCTTCAGCAAACCACCAAACCTGGCTTTGAGATCATCCACGCCAATGTTGATGGCCGCCTCCATGTGCTGCTTTAGCTAGGGATTGGTGAGGTCCGTGTAGTCTTTCAGATTCCCCTTCAGTGTTATACCCTTTAACAGAAATAACACACACACACACACACAATGAAAGGTCTGGCCATTTGTCTGTCTCCCATAAACATTTTTTAAAGACTTCTCCACTGCATTTCCCTCCTTATCCTCAAATTGTTCTATTGGGTAACGAATACGTTGATTCCCACACTGAGAATCTGTCTTAATCATCGATTTCTCTTACATCCTAACAAGCTCTCATCCTAACACACCTGGAATCTCCTCTCATCACCCTGCTGCTGAGAAAGCATGGTCTGGATCTTCTCCATCATGCCTCCTGCCTTTTCCCTAAGCTTTAGTGCTTCCAGTCTGGTCACTGTCTTCCTCAACTCTGACATGGCTTGGGGGAGGATCAGGTAATTTCTTTGCAGGGTGAGGCTAAGTGAGGATAGCTCCTCAACTCTGACATGGCTTGCGGGAGGATCAAGTAATTTCTTTGCAGGGTGAGGCTAAGTGAGGATAGCTCCTCAACTCTGACATGGCTTGGGGGAGGATCAGGTAATTTCTTTGCAGGGTGAGGCTAAGTGAGGATAGCTCCTCAACTCTGACATGGCTTGGGGGAGGATCAGGTCATTTCTTTGCAGGGTGAGGCTAAGTGAGGATAGCTCCTCAACTCTGACATGGCTTGGGGGAGGATCAGGTCATTTCTTTGCAGGGTGAGGCTAAGTGAGGATAGCTCCTCAAACATGTCAGAGAAAATGGCAGAATACACACGTGCATTCTCCATTTCCCGCTATATCGGTTAAGTAGTGAGTAAATAAACTAGCACCTGTAAATTACTTTATTCTGAAACTTAATTTGAGTCTTGGACCTATTTTTTAAAACTAGTGTTGTATTCCATTTCCTGTGTAAAACTGACTGCCCTTTGCCTGCCCTTGAACATCCGCTGTTGTTGATGTGTTGCAGAACAACGGAGTACTGGCCTTCGTCAGCGGTAAGGTCCTTGTCTTGTCCATGCCGCAGGAACACTTTGAGCGCTCTGTGGACATGGGGGATCCAGCGAGTTCCCTTGACGCTAGACGGTGTGCAAATATCTACACTGAGCTCTTGCCCGAGAACATAGAGCTCTCGTTTGGATTTTCCGCTGAAGTGATACATATCAGATTCAGAAGATCATACACGACAGACACATTTGGCTCTTTCTTCTGAATGGTCAGTATTGCCAGCTCGAGCCTGTGAAAGTCAGAACAGAATCTTCCAAACAATTCACCCCTCTTACATCTCTTGTGCCAACAGAAAACTATAATTCTGTGGTATTTACCATTCCAGCACTTAGAGCACACACAGTATTGTTTAACATTATCTGCTAGCAAATAAAACTAAATCAGATAATTTATTAGTTACAAATATATGTGGCATACAGTGGATTGGGATTATATGCCCCCCTTCCTCTCTGCAGGTGGTCAATCACTCCCCCACGGTGGCACCATCTGCCCGAAGGAGACCCACTTCTTCATCCATGACCCTCCATCTTCCTCTGGGCAAACAGCACGAAATGCGGCCTTGGTGGCATCCAAAACACCTCGAATGGACAAAAAAAACAATAATACAAAAGCATTTATTACAAAATAAATTAAATCTCCATTACGAATAATGATTCAACTTTACACCAAAATAAAGCCTATAAAGATAAACAATTTACCAATGGCATGGAGTGTTCCGAAGTCTGTTGTCCGACCAAATTTGACTAAAGGTTCTTTCGCAATTTAGTATGGTATGTTTATCTTATTTTCAGCTGTCTCCTCCTCAGACAGAAACACTTGCCTTCTCAAGGCTGCTGACACCGTGCTTTATGGTGTCTCCTGTCTCAACATGTTCAGATCTCTGCACTGGATATGCCGCACGCAGCCAGATGTTACGTTTCACTGCGCTATATCTCTTTTCAGATGCGGGTTTTCCTGACACGAAGGACGGGTTGTCCGCCTGTTTCAACCTTTTACAATATTTGCAGAACATTACATTGTTTTCTAACTCTAGCCATGGTGACATTTTGAACCAATTCCCATTGAATCTATATGTTCTCCCTCCACCGGCTACAGTGGACGTTGAAGTGACAGCCGGGGACACCGTAGCTTCGCTAACCGCCTCATGTAAACCTTGTGAAGAGGCTTCATTAGTTGAACTTTGCATATCTCCCTCGCCTGATTACTATTTCTCCTCGTCTCTTATTCGCTTAAAATACAATTGAATGGGCTTCATTTTTAGCGATGTCTGCACGTTAATTTACAGCCTATACCTATACTTTTCCCTCAGTGTTGTTCACCTTTCTCTCACTCTGACTGGACTGCGTCAGCACTGAAAACCCTACTGTGGTTGGCGCTTGTGGGAAAAAAAGAATAGATTACGGTAGATTGTAATCTTTACTCGCACTGTGCTCGTAAATCATTTTCCGGTTCGCACAAATCAATTTAAGGGCAAATGCGAGTGAAATACTCGCATTGTAGAGCGCTGGATACCTTTTACAGAATGGTCTGAGTTGTTATGATACGCCATTTAAACCCACAAGGTTACTATGAACATTGGGGCGAGGAGAGTAATAGTTTACTCCAGCAGACGATGGAGGTGGAGAGAATAGATTACGACATTGGAGGGGTGCTACTTCACAGCCTGAGTGAGGGACACAGGATCTGGTGGGTAAGCATGGGACTAGTCCCAAATAGCACCCTGTTCTCTATGTAGTGCCCTACTGTTGACCAGTGCCCATAGGGATATGGGACTCTACTCAAAAGTAGTGCACTTTATAGGGAACATTTTGTAATTTGAGATGCAGACATGGGCTCAAGCATAATTTGGAAAAAATAGAGGTCAGTGAACAGTAATAAGGGCCAGTTTCCCAGACACAGATTAAGCCTAGTCCTGGACTAAACAACACAGTCAATGGAGAATATCCATTGAAATAGCTTTGTAGTCCAAGACTGAACGTATTATCTGGGTCTGGGAAACTGGCCCTGATGGTGTGTGGTCGCGATCTTCAGAGAAATGTCCATTATGCTGATAGGAAACGTCTAGTCACCTAGGCAGCATAACATAATTGGCGATGATGAGTTTGCTGACTGTTTGTGCTGTCATTGTTCCAGGGCTCAGTTCCAAGCTGTGTGAGGAGATCCGTGACAAGTTTCGGTCACATTTTGACTGGATCAGTGGCGCCGCACCAAAGTGCAGAGAATCCCGTTCAACACTACAGCACACTGCTGAGTTTAGCCTCACTGCAAAGGTATGTGTTTGTCTTATTTGAGTCAAAAGTAGCCTTCGTTGCCCAATAATACTAAACCCAGAAGGAATACCAAATGTCTAGTTTTGAGTCAGACCTGGGCCTGTATTCATAAAGCTTTAGTAGGACTGCTGATCTAGGATCAGGTCCTCCCTGTCCATAATAATCTGATTCAACATCAAATTATATTTTATTGGTTGCATACACATATTTAGTAGATGTTATTGCGGGTGTAGGTAAATGCTTGTGTTCCTAGCTCCCAGCAGTTCAGTAATATCTAGCTGTAAAGACATTAAGGACAGTATGTGGATATAATATTTAGTACATCTAGAATACGTAGGGTAGAATAGTGACTATGATATAAAAGGCAAAACTGATCCTAGATCAGCACTCTGAGAAGTTTGATGAATACGGGCCCTGGTCCTCGCCTGCCTTCAGGTCTGCTGACAATGTGCTCCTGTTTCATAATGACCAGGCCCTAACCCTGAGCCCAGGCCCTACAGAGGGCGCTCATGAGCACATCATCCTCTCTCTCTCTGTTGTTCCACCAGCAGCAGAATCCCTCTGTGATGAATACACACATCACCTCACGCATGGCTGGACTACTGCTGCCTGTCCACAGCCTCACCACAGTCAGGTAGGTACCCATAGTCAGACACTAGGGCTGTATCCCAAATGGCACCCTATTCCCTATATAGTGCACTACTTTTGACCATAGCCCCTTGTCAAAAGTAGTGCACTATGTACGGAATAGGGTTCCATTTGGGATGCAAACCAAGGACAATGACTACATTGTGATAGAAGGGCAATACGTTCTACTCTGCTGACCATGGCATTTTGTTACTAATGCCTTGTACTAAATACATGTCAATTCAATTGTCCCTCAGTGTAAATAGCTGATGTTGGTGGTTTCTCCAGTGGCCTGAGTTGAGGTGTGGAGCCCTTGGAACTGATTAGGTCTGTGTGCCCTTTACCTGCAGCCAGACTCCTTCACCCCTCAGGCTTGTTCCAGATATGCCATTACAAACGCTTGTATGATGTCCATCCCAAAGACTTATAGTAAAATCGCATGTCTATATTACATTGTAATTACATGTGTAAGTACAGTGTTTGAATGGATCAGTTGAATTATTTAATACACAGGGAATTGCTGGCCTCTCAGCGAAAGTGTTTGTTTGTGTCCGAATGGCACCCTTCTATTTATAGTGGACTACTTTTGACCAGGGTCCCTACAGGTCTCTGGTCAAAAGTAGTGCACTACACAGGGAGTAATGTGCCATTTGGGACTTAACCTGTATGTATTGTGATGCCTCTCCCACTTCAGCGAGAAGACTCGCTGGGAATCCTTGGCCAGCTGCACCCTCCAGCCTGTTCCACAGCTTTCCCCCACAGGGAAATCTGTATCTTTCAAACTATTGTCCAGATTCAACTCCAATTTCCATTTTTAAGATCAATGGTGATATTATTTTTTATGGCAAATTTGCCCTGAAATCAATAGGCCTGTGTTTGGATATCTCTCACACCCAAGTCAGACTGTTCTCTCTGCTACCACACGGCAAGTGGTACCAATGCACCAAGTCTGGAACCAACAGCACCCTGAACAGCTCCAACCCGCCAGCCATAAGACCGCTAAATAGCTCATCAAATGGCTCCCTGCATTGACCCTATTTTGCACAAACTCTCTTGCACTGACTCTATACACACATACTGGACTCTACCCACACACTCACACATACTGGACTCTACCCACACACTCACACATACTGGACTCTACCCACACACTGACACATACTGGACGCTACTCACACATACTTACATACTTATAGTAGTGAATAATTACAATTTAACAGATTAACACTGGAGTGATAAATGAGCAGATGATGATGTGCAAGTAGAGATACTGGTGTGCAAAAGAGCAGAAAAGTAAATAAAATAAAAACAGTATCGGGATGAGGTAGGTAGATTGGGTGGGCTATTTACAGATGAACTATGTACAGCTGCAGCAATCGGTTGGCTGCTCAGATAGTTGATGTTTAAAGTTGGTGAGGGAAATAAGTCTCCTACTTCAGCGATTTTTGCAACTGCAATTGCAGTACTGGTACCCCTTGTATTTAGCCATGTTATTTTCTACTCCCTGTAGATAGATAGCCATGTTATTTTCTACTTCCTGTATATAGATAGCCATGTTATTTTCTACTTCCTGTATATAGATAGCCATGTTATTTTCTACTTCCTGTATATAGATAACCATGTTATTTTCTACTTCCTGTATATAGATAGCCATGTTATTTTCTACTTCCTGTATATAGATAGCCATGTTATTTTCTACTTCCTGTATATAGATAGCCATGTTATTTTCTACTTCCTGTATATAGATAGCCATGTTATTTTCTACTTCCTGTATATAGATAACCATGTTATTTTCTACTTCCTGTATATAGATAGCCATGTTATTTTCTACTTCCTGTATATAGATAGCCATGTTATTTTCTACTTCCTGTATATAGATAGCCATGTTATTTTCTACTTCCTGTATATAGATAGCCATGTTATTTTCTACTTCCTGTATATAGATAGCCATGTTATTTTCTACTTCCTGTATATAGATAGCCATGTTATTTTCTACTTCCTGTATATAGATAACCATGTTATTTTCTACTTCCTGTATATAGATAGCCATGTTATTTTCTACTTCCTGTATATAGATAGCCATGTTATTTTCTACTTCCTGTATATAGATAGCAATGTTATTTTCTACTTCCTGTATATAGATAGCAATGTTATTTTCGACTTCCTGTATATAGATAGCTATGTTATTTTCTACTTCCTGTATATAGATAGCCATTTTATTTTCTACTTCCTGTATATAGATAGCCATGTTATTTTCTACTCCCTGTATATAGATAGCCATGTTATTTTCTACTTCCTGTATATAGATAACCATGTTATTTTCTACTTCCTGTATATAGATAGCCATGTTATTTTCTACTTCCTGTATAAAGATATAAATGTTATTTTCTACTTCCTGTATATAGATAGCCATGTTATTTTCTACTCCCTGTATATAGATAGCCATGTTATTTTCTACTTCCTGTATATAGATAGCCATGTTATTTTCTACTTCCTGTATAAAGATAGCCATGTTATTTTCACTGTGTATTTATTTAATCCTCGTGTCACTATTTCTAGTTATTTTTTATTTGTTTTTATCTTTTAACTCTTCATTGTTGGAAAAGGACACGTAAGCATTTTACTGTTAGTCTAAACCTGTTGTTTACAGAGCATGTAAAATAATCAAATGGATTAGATATCTTATCCCATCTTTATTTCCCTTAACTGTGTTCTCAGTATAGTAGCCTGACAGTGTTGGCTGTGGCTAGATGCAACAAGGACGGCTCTTTCCTCAGGTCCAATGCACTTCAGAAGTTGGAAAAAAGGGCATCGATGTGTCTCTTGGAACCCTTTTCCCCTTGACTGGTGAGCAATATGCCTGTCATATGATACAAATGAGATATATGATTGGAAGATGCTATGTAACATAAAGAAGTACCCTAGATTTGAGATGACACACGAGCCATGATAACATCAGTATTTTTTTATGACGTGGATGATGATTTAAAAGCGACGCTAGGCCAATTGTGCGTTGCCCCACGGACCTCCTGGTCGCGGCCAGCTGCAACAGAGCCTGGGCGCGAACCCAGGGTCTCTGGTGGCACAACTAGCGCTGCGATGCAGTGCCCAGACCACAGCGGCACCCGGGAGGTGCCGCTTTATTTAACTAGGCAAGTCAGTTAAGAACAATTTATTATTTACAATGACCACCTACACCGACCAAACCCTAACCCGGACAACGCTGGGCCAATTCTGCGCTGCCCTATGGGACTCCCAATCACGGCCGGTTGTTATACAGCCTGGAATCAAACCAGGGTCTGTAGTGACGCCTCTAGCACTGGGATGCAGTGCCTTAGACCGCTGTGCCACTCGGGAGCTCAGTGGGGTGGAAGGTGTGGTGAAGTGCTCGGAGTCCAAGCTTGCGTCGATGGACATGATAAAGAAGAATCTGGTCCGGTGGGAGTGACATTTTTTGTGAGTAGTGGATCTGTGCCATCACAGAGGGATAGGCCATCGAGTGATGTAAGGTTGGCTTCTTAGCAAATGGTTATCAACAGTACCGCAGCAATGGAACAGACATCACAGAAAATAGATGTTGTGGTGGCAGCTTGCAGAGGGGTATTTGGGTACATGAGATTTAACTTCAGAAGAGTTACAGGGTGTGTTGAGTAGTGGTGTCCCATCCTCCCAGGCCATTGGCATGGTGCAGGAGCAGATAGGGTAAACGTTTAGACGCACCTACTCATTCAAGGGTTTTTCTTTATTTTTTACTATTTTCTACATTGTAGAATAATAGTGAAGACGTCAAAACTATGAAGTAACACATATGGAATCATGTAACCAAAAAAGTGATAAAACAAATCAAAATATATTTGATTTTTTAAATTCTTCAAAGTAGCCACCCTTTCTTTGCTTTGATGACAGCTTTGCACACTCTTGGCATTCTCTCAACCAGCTTCATGAGGTAGTCACATGAATTAATTTAAATTAACAGGTGTGCCTTGTTAATTTGTGGAATTTCTTTCCTTCTTAATGCATTTGAGCCAATCAGCTGTGTTGTGATAGGGTTGGTACACATAAGATGGCCTTTCATCAAATAGGGCTAAATCCATATTATGGCAAGAACAGCTCAAATAACCTAAGAGAAATGACAGTCTATCATTACTTTAAATCATGAAGGTCAGTCAATCTGGAAAATTTCAAGATATTTGAAAGTTTCTTCAAAGGCAGTCGCAAAAACCACCAAGCGCTATGATGAAACTGGCTCTCATGAGGACCGCCACAGGAAAATAAGACCCAGAGTTACCTCTGCTGCTGAGGATAAGTTCATTCGAGTTACCAGCCTCAAATCGCAAATTAACTGCACCTCAGATTGCAGCCCATATAAATGCTTCACAGAGACCAAGTAACAGACGCATCTCAACATCAACTGTTCAGAGGAGACTGTGTGAACCAGGCCTTCATGGTTGAATTGCTTCAAAGAAACCACTACTAAAGGACACCAATAATAAGAAGAGAGTTGCTTGGGCCAAGAAACATGAGCAATGGACATTAGACAGGTGGAAATCTGTCCTTTGGTCTGATTTTTGGTTCCAACCGCCGTGTCTTTGTGAGACGCAGAGTATGTGAACGGATGATCTCTGCGTGTGTGGTTCCCACCGTGAAGCATGGAGAAGGAGGTGTGATGGTTTGGGGTGCGTTGCAGGCGACACTGTAATTTATTTAGAATTCAAGGCACACGTAACCAGCATGGCTACCACAGCATTCTGCAGCGATACGCCATACCATCTAATTTGCACTTAGTGGGACTATCATTTGTTTTTCAACAGGACAATGACCCAACACACCTCCAGGCTGTGTAAGGGCTATTTGACCAAGAAGGAGAGTGATGGAGTGCAGCATCAGATGACCTGACCTCCACAATCACCCGACCTCAACCTTATTGAGATGGTTTGGGATGAGTTGGAATGCAGAGTGAAGAAAAAGCAGCCAACAAGTGCTCAGCGTATGTGGGAAAGCATTTCATGTGAAGCTGGTGGAGAGAATGTCAAGAGTTTGCAAAGCTGTCATCAAGGCAAAGGTTGGCTCCTTTGAATAAATTTAAAATACAATTTGATTTGTTTGGTTACTACATGATTCCATGTGTTATTTCCTAGTTGTCATGTCTTCCCTATTATTCTACAATATAGAAAAATAAAGAAAACCCCTTGAATGAGAAGGTGTGTCCAAACTTTGGACTGGTACTATGTGTGTGTGTGTATATATATATATATATATATATATATATATATATATATATATATATATATATATATATATATATATAATATATATATATATATATATATTTTTTTTTTTACAAAATGTAACGTGATTTAACACACACAACCACAAAGTAGGTGGCGGCATGCACAAACAAAATGTGTGAACGCCATGATGCCAAAGAAGCGACACATTTTCAAAAAAGTGACTCGCGAGAAATCTAGTGACTTTTTCTGGTGTTATTGGAGACTTTGAGACTCTGACGTGAAAGCACTTGTCGTACTTACTCTTCTCAACGAGCAGCAGGTGCTGCTGTGGGCCCCACCCCCGTCTCAAAGCACTCACAAGTGGCCCAGTCCTCACACAGCAGTCCCTCCCAGCTGCAGTCAGAACAGGAGATGTTCACCCCTCCGTGTCCAGACTGGAAATGAATCGCGCATGTGGGAAGCCACCGCTGGCTGATCCCGCCCTGGTTTATATAAAAAAATATATTTTTTAACCTGAATTAGGGCCAGACTAGTTAACATAATTCTCACATTGCCATTGACAGTTTTTTCTATTGTCTCTTTTTGGTCCATTTAGATTGTTAATGAAGATTGTAAACAATTTTTTTTTTTAAATGTTATGGTTAAAAATGTTCCTGTTTTACCGTGACTTGTTGTAGGCTCCTAAGTGGACCATAAGGTTAAAAAACAAACCAAATTTAGAAAAGTAAACTAAAAAAATAAAATAGAAAACTAAGTAACTCAGCCAGAGTGTCTCTTTTGGGTCACTTTTGCAGGTCCCAAGCCCGGATAAAGAAGGAGGGTTGGAATTGTGACATAAAATAAACCAAGATTGGACAGAATAACGTTCATTTGTAATTCTAAACATATTTAGGGTGTTTTTTTACTGACTTTGTATCTCTCCCATGACGTTATTCCTCTCTCCTACAGCGTACATCACAATTACATGCACATTGTCAATAATACAAATTAAGCGATGACGTAATTTATCGACGTCTAGCGACTTTTAGGACAGCCAATAGCCACGTTCCTTACTGAGGAGTCGTCAACACTGACATTGCGAGATCTTCTAACTTCTCCGTTTCCGTATTTCCAAACGTGTTCTATCCTCAAGAAGGGCAAAAATATATTATTTCCCGCCATCCTTTTGATTTTTTTGTCACCTTTTCTAAGAAATAACTTTTTCTCTCGCTGCCTGTGTAAGTTTCTCTCTTCGGTGTGACTCTTGGGATGAAATTATCATACTAGCGTAGCGTTATTTTATGAGTAGCCAGGCTACAAGGCCCTGCTAGCTAGCGTTGTTAGCTACGCTAGCTGATATGTAGCTAGCTAACGTTAGATTGCGACTTTCTTTTTTTTAATATACTAATTCAGTTTTTAATGTTGTATGGTGTATTTTGCTTGTGCATTTTCTTAGGTAACTAAAACGCTGACAATGTGGCTGTTCAACTGTGAACTAACCGGCTAGCATACACAGTGGCTAGCTAGCTAACGTTATGAACCGTGCTATGGTGGGCTGTTTATTTTTTTGTTTGACCTTTTATTTAACTAGGCAAATCAGTTAATAAGAGCAAATTCTTATTTTCAATGACGGCCTAGGAGCAGTGTGCTAACTTCCCCAAGTGATAGCATAGCTTTTGGTTTTTCTAACTAGTTTCACGTATCCTGATTTGTTCTAGCCAGATGAGTGCGTTTCGCACTGGTTGCTTTGTGATGGTTTTCTTCTCTTCTCGGCATTTAACTGAAATGTCGCCCCCTCCAATTATGTTCATGGACGATGATTATGAAACCCTGAATCACGGTGTGCGACTGGAGATTTTTTTTTTTTTATCTCGCTCGCCGTAAAAAGTAATCTATCTAGTTTTTACTAATTCAATATTTTTAAAGGTGTCAGTATATGTTGGCGTTAAATTGACCAATGGCGTGTGTGTGCTCTACATGAAATGCATTTTGTGGCATGACGTTTTGACTAGTAGCCGTCACAGTAGGGTGTGGGCTGCTTCTTTTTGATTTGTGCAGCAGAACGACCAATCGTGTGCCAGCTATTACTCTTATGCCTATGGTGCATTTCCAGTAGACTTTACCCTGGTGTTTGGACTGAAGACTTGTTTTTTTTCCACCTCTGAGGCCTGGCCTCCCCCAAAATCGAAAGGTCTTGGGCGGTGAACTTACTCAGGCCAGACCTGGGAAAGTTAGACTTTTTTTTTCTTCCTGAACATGGTTAACACACCTCACAAAGTAACTGTTCCAAGTCCTTAGCCGTAGTGATGGAAACACTTTCCTTATTAGTAATACACCAGGGTGTATGGACTGGAGTAACAACACCGCTGTATTGGAAAAGCCCATATCTGACTCTCTGTGGACTGATACATATCAAAGAAAATGATTAAAGGCACGGACAGAAAGCACGGGGTGGCACAATTCTATCCAGGCGGAGCGGTCGGTGGTTCTCGTTGCACGCGGAAGCCGCTCAGCCAGAGAAAATAGGATTCTGCTCTTATTTTCATGGGGTGCCGTTGTTGACCAATCACAGTAGAACATGTAGCCTGCGTGGCGATACATCCACACTTGACGTCCAACAGCAGGATCAGCTAACTTGCCCACTGGCAAACACTTGTCAGTTTAGAGTCACGTTTAACAATACATTTTTTTCCCCCTTAATACATTTTTGGATTTATCATTTCTGTTGCGTGTAAATACTTTTTTCTATGAATGCTTATAGCGTTTCTTCGTTCGTACGTCGATTATGTTTATTCCGTTGCTATGGTCACAGTCTTTGGAACAGCTACCGGAGACACTAGCCGCTTTGATTTGAGGGACAAGTGGTGTACTCAGAGGGGTACTAGGCGATATTCCGCTGTCCGAAAAACTGTCCATGGCTAATTTCATTCCCCTATTTATCAATTATGGTGTGTATGTGTATGGTATGTCGAGATGTAGGCCTAATGATTGATGGGTTATTGCTAGATATTAAGTATCTACAGAAATGTGTTTTTTTGTGGTCTGGATATTCTGATGGTCTGAAATATATGCTTGTTTCTCATATAGTTTGGAGAGTTTCTGGCAAATACACAATTTCATGCCAGCGACGCAGAGAATAAATACTTTTGTATATATAGTGTATGTGGGGACACCTTCAAATTAGTGGATTTTGTCATTTCAGCCACACCCGTTGCAGACAGGTGTATAAAATCGAGCACACAGCCATGGCCAAGCAGCCGCACACGAACCTAAGATCACCATGTGCAATGCCAAGTGTCGGCTGGAGTGGTGTAAAGCTCACCGCCATTGGACTCTGGAGCAGTGGAAATGCGTTCTCTGGCGTGATGAATCACGCTTCACCATCTGGCAGTCCGACGGACAAATCTGGGTATGGCGGATGCCAGGAGAACCCTACCTGCCTCGTTGCATAGTGCGAACTGTTAACATTTTGGGGAGGAGGAATAATGGTCTGTGGCTGTTTTTCATGGTTCGGGCTAGGCCCCTTGGTTCCAGTGAAGGGAAATCTTAACACTATAGCATACAATTTCATTCTAGATGATTCTGTGTTTCCAACTTTGTGGAAACAATTTGGGGAGGGCCCTTTCCTGTTTCAGCATGACAATGACCCCGTGCATAAAGTGAGGTCCATACAGAAATGGTTTGTCGTGTGGAAGAACTTGACTGGTCTGCACAGAGCCCTGACCTCAACACCGTTGAACACCTTTGGGATTAATTGGAACGCAGACTGCAAGGCAGTGCTAATTGCCCGACCTCACCAATGCTCTTGTGGTTGAATGCAAGCAAGTCCCCGCAGAAATGTTCCAACATCTAGTGGAAATCCTTCCCAGAAGAGTGGAGGCTGTTATAGCAGCAAAGGGGGGACCAACTCCATATTAATGCCTGTGGTTTTGGAATGACGTGTTCGACGAGCAGGCGTCAACATACTCTTGGTCATGTAGTGTATATGTGACTTAATGAAGGAGAATATTGCATGAAACTTGTGAACCTTTTAACACTTGATTGAATAAAGTGAAGCCTGGAATTGTAGATTGAAAGCCTGCCATTATACTATGGTGACGGTTCATACCTGATGCATTTAATGTATGCACAGCTGATTTGAGATGGAACACTCATCCAGTTTAATGGTTGAACTTTGTCACTCCTGGAGATGACATAATCTTTCAGATGTTAGAATCTCCGACCTACCGTTGTTGCCTTGTATATATTTTTTTATGGTGTTTCCATTTTGTAGTGGCGTAAGTGTCGTATTGGGACCTTCAGATTTGTGCACAGCGTAGTCCTTTTCAGCACGTTTTCAGTTGCTGTTTTCATTCTCAAGGTGTCACCTGTTTTGGTGATGTTATAGTGGAATGGTCGGGAGAGCATTGGTGAGCTGGACACGACTGTTCTGCAATAATGCTATTATGTACCCCTCTGTCTACAGGTGGTGCTGTTTGTGCTGTTGTCGGAATGGAGGTGGTCATCCATTTACAGGGGCTCAGAATCACTGCAGGTTCTGAGGACGTTCGCAATTTCTTCACTGGCCTCAAAATCCCAGATGGTGGGGTGCACATTATTGGTGGGGAGCGTGAGGAGGCTTTCATAATCTTTGCTTCCGATGAAGACGCGAGGCGGGCGATGACCCGTTCGGAGGGATCCATCAAAGGTTTTCCGGTTCACTTACGGCTGAGCAGCAAGACAGAAATGCAGGCTGTTCTCAAGCAAAGTATAAAACCTGAGGTGACCAAAAAGAGGCCGTATAAGGAAAGTTTCAGAAGACCGGAAAGAGAAGGCAGGAATGAGGAACCTGGAAGAAAAGAGCTTGTAGAGATGGGCAGTAGATCAGGGTCTTACAGTAATGTACGTAGTCGGGCCCGAAAGCCTTCCTCACAGCCAAGCAGTCAAGATGACTTGTATTTGCTTATGCAAGGCATGCCTTTTACTACGAACAAAGACGACGTGAAAGAATTCTTTAACGGATTAGAGGTGGAGGACATTATTATAATGAGAAATGACCGCGGCCAACCAAATGTGAAAGGAATTGTCAAGTTCAAATCCAGACGGGATGCTAGAGAGGGTCTGAAAAGAAATCGGCATTACATTGGAAGTAGGTTTGTGGAACTCGATACATGCTCAGAAGAGCAGTATTTTAAGGCAGATGTTGGTAGGGAACCTGTTAAAGAAGACAGCAGTGGTAAGTATAGAAGAGGGCCTTCCTCGGCTCCCACTGAGAGGTCTCCAGACCGTGCTAGGTCTTTCTCACCAGTGGCCTACAGGTCTAAGTCCCCTTCTCCTTCCAATGATGAGTTCTGTGTCTTGGTGGAAAACCTTCCCTACTTAGTGGAGAAGAGGGACATAAAGGAGATCTTCCATCATGCAGACCTCAAGTATGATCAGATCCTTCACCTTCTTGACAAGTATGGGTCAGAGACGAGGTCCGCATTTGTGCTGTTCAACAACCTGAGGGACTACGGTGCCGCCTTGACTCTTCACAAGAAGAAATTTCTCAAACGATGTGTGTACATCTCTCCTATCTCAAAAGAGAAAATGGTCACCATGCTAGAATCTGGGGGAAATACAATGAAGGGCACACCACCCTCTGAAAGGTCTTCCAGCAGATCTCAGGAAAGGCCTCCAAGAGAGACCGAGAAGGATGTGTATGAATCTGAGAAGATTTGCCTGTATGTGCGAAACCTGCCTTTCGACGTGCGCAAAGTTGAGATTGTGGACTTCTTCCTAGGCTTCAGAATCTCAGAGGAGGCTGTTGTTTTGCTGCTTGACCATAAGGGCAATGGGCTTGGAGAGGCTTTGGTGATCTTTCAGACTGAGGAGGAGGCTATGAGGGCACAGTCTCTGAATGGGCAAGGGTTTCTTGGAACAAATCTCATCCTGAAATGCATTTCTCTGACTCAGATGCGTGAATTTGGTGTTGGTGAACCTGCAGTGAAAGAGCAAAAGATAGAGAGAAGCTCAGAGAGGTACCTGGCCAGGAACAGTGAGGCGATGCCCCATCTGTACACTGATTACAGGGTCAACCCTGATATAGGCCATCTTCCTATGAACGACCTGCAGGTTCATATTCATGGAGGCGGCAGTCTGGGTCTCGATTCTCAAATGATGGAAAGCCCTGTTCTGCTTGACAACCGGGGCAATGGCTCTGCTCATAGACATGGAGGCTATGGACCTTCTGCACCGCAGCAGTTTGATGGTCCAACATGCCTGAAACTGGTTAATCTGCCTTCGACTATCAGAATTGACGAAATCTATGACTTTTGCTATGGATATCGTGTAATTCCTGGATCGGTCTCATTGCAGTACGACAACGAAGGGATTCCGAAAGGCTCAGCAACGGTTGTTTTTGGATCTCGCTTGGAGGCGTTAACGGCAGTTGAGGAATTGAGTGGAAGACCAATAGGCAGCAGAAAAGTAAAACTAGTTTTTGTGTGAAATTTGTCCTCCGTATAGAACAGGAAAGAACCTTTTTTGGGGCTTTAAAATGCGATGTTTTAGGAAGAACAACTCACAGTATTTGGTTAGTTTGATGGATTCCAACAATGGCGACTGAACAATTGTAGATTTAAAAAAATACTGTGTGTGTATATAGCCTTCTACTCGATGTGTAATGCACAAACCTTTTGTCCATAGCTCCCCCCCCCCCCCTTAAAGAATAACAAAATGATTTATTTGTATTTTGCTCATCGCTTGCTTGCCATGTAGCCTGTTTCTGAAGCTGTTTCTTTTTAGTGAAATTTGCCTGAAATTGTATTTTCTTTAACAGCTGCGTGAAGGTAGAACTTCATTTTGCTACTATTTGTTTAAATGTTTATTACATTCTGTAGTGTAAAAGTTGTCCGTTTAAACTTTAGTGGAAATTCTTTGATTAAAATTCATAATGTTCTCCTGTTGTCGTCTTCCAAGATTGTCTTAAGATATTTTGTTGTATGATAAATACTGCATTGCCCATGGTCCTTTTTTTACCTCCCCTGTGGTCAATCTGGTGGTCTTTGGAATCAGAATGACCATGAATGCAATGTTATTTTACTTCAACTGGGGGACACACACGCTAACACTCAAATTGTTAAGTATCTACTTTATACGTTAGGTATTCCCCAAATCATACGGCAAGTTATGCAGGATTTAACACAAGCAAAGGGCGCAGCTGTCTGTATTCACTCCCTTTTTATTTTATTCTGTTGCAGATGCATATATTTAGTTTGTCAGGAGCAGTGAGAATAAAGCCCGAGTTTAGAATGCAGGAGACCTTCACGCTTTACTGAGAATCCGTGAATTGCACCTACATTAATTCCAGCTACCCAATTTCCAGAAGTAACCAAGAGTTGGACTACGGTGACCAAAGGATAGAATGTTGTTCACTATTCTCACAGAAATTAAGGTTTTCCCCCTTTAAACCTTGAAGTAATAACTGGGTGGCCGGTAGCCTAGCGGTTAGAGCTTTGGGCCAGTAATCAAAAGGTCACTTGGTTCGAATACCTTGGAGAAGGGCCCTAAGAATGGTCAATAACTCCACCCACCCAAGTCATAGACTGTTCATTCTGCAACCGTACAGCAAGCTCGGACCTCCCGAGTGGTGCAGCGATCTAAGGCACAATATCTTAGTGCCTGAGGCGTCACTACAGGCACCCTGGTTCGAATCCGGGCTGTATCACACCCAGCCGTGATTGGAGTCCCATAGGGCAGCGCACAATTGGCCCAGCATCGTCTGGGTAGGGCTGGTGTAGGTTGTCATTGTAAATAAGAATTTGTTCTTAACTGACTTGCCTAGTTAAATAAGAAAAAGGAAAAAAAGCTGTACCTGAGCGCCAGGTCGGGAACCAAAAGGCTCCTTAACAGCTTCTACCACCAAGCCATTAGGCAGCTGAGAAACTCATACAAACACTTTCTCACACGCTGCTGTTACTTTATCCTGATTACCTAGTCTCTTTTACCCCTACCTACATGTACAAATTACCTCATACCCTGCACATTGACCCGGTAAGGCTACTCCTTTTATATTGCCTGATTATTTTGTCTTACTATTTACTTTTTGTGCTAATCCCCCTTTACTTTTTAACTCTGCATTGTTGGGAAAGTGTTCGTAAGTAAGCATTTCACGATAGAGTCTACACCTGTTGTATTCGGCGCATGTCACAAATAAAATTAGATTTTTGACAAGGTGTCGATGGGCGCCGTACTATTATGGCTGACCCTCTAATACAACACATTTCACTGCAGCTATCCGGTATATGTGACAATTTTATTTATATATATATATATATATATATATATGTAAAATTAATCGATAGGTACATTTCTTCTTTCCAGTCTAATGGCCCATGGCGTTGTACCATAGCGCGCTCTTGTGGCATAAACATGAACTTTACTACATACTGACACGCCAATTACATTTATTTAAATAATTATTGTCAATTATCATGTTTCTGTAACACAAATGTATATTTAAGCAATAAGGCCAGATAACTGAACAGACAGATTTGCCTTTGAAAATGTGCAGCAGAACTTTTAAAGTTATTTTATCAAACGAGTATTGTAACCGTGAACATACCGATACTTGGATGATAAAGCAGGAAAACGCCGTTTGATATCAGTATGATATTCTAACAATTTGTTCTGCACGGATTTCAATAGGGAAAGATTGCGTCCGTAACCCGTTCGTCTCGGCTCGTGTGTATTTCGTTCGAAACGTTACTTTGCTGCGCGTCTGGTGTTGAACCTTTGTGACCACAGCAGAAACGGCACCTCATCAGTGTGGCATCTCTCGGAAGGGAAAGGCACGCCTGTGTCGCCGAACATACAGGGTCAGGTAAATATGACCTAGACACAATAATGGTAGCCTGCTAGGGTTTTCATAGTGAACAGAACTTGAGAAACGTTTTTGTTTGTTTGTTGCCATGATAAATAAATTACGGTCAGCATTATTCGAAAAAAAATGGCCAACGAGATAACTTAGCTAGCTAACGTTAGGTGGCAGCCATGGCTATTCAGCCAGCCGCCTAGCGATGATGGGAATGCTAGCGCTGAAAGTTTTCACCGAGATACTGCATCCATTTAGTAGCTATTTCACCCGAAATGACTGTCCCAACTTAACAACTAACTTAGCCAAGTTCAATTGATTAAAACCCATAAATCAAAGTTGATAAAGCATAGCTAGTTTTTCTAACGTTATCCGTTGGATTTCTAAGGGGGTTGCCAGTGCTAGCTCGCTAGGCTTTTTGGAATTAGCAAATCAGCTGACTGGGAGAGTTTTTAGGATAGTTTAACTCATCTGTCAAATTATCTGTTGCTAGTTTATTAAAAACAACATTCACATCTTATGTAACTAGCCCAGGTCAAAACATCAAACTTCCTAGAATAATAAACTTATATATCACCTTTTTTATGGGGGCAAAACGAATCAATTCAAGTCAACACTTCAGCTTTTGCAGTGCTGATGAGCGAGTGATGAAAGACCTGAGGTCATGTTTTTATCAAATGTGGTGGGTGACACGCAGCACTTTGAATTAGCTTGAGTGACAATCTGTGCCGTCATAATCATACAATTGTCTCTCATTGTAGCTTGACAATCCGAGCAGGCAAGAGCACAAACAGATCTGGGACCAGACTAACTTTAAATAGACTTGACCATGACATCCTAAGTTAGACGGCTTCATTACACTTTGCTGTTACAGGATGGAGGTGTCGAGGAGGCGGATCTTACAGAAGCACCTGCAGCCAGCCAGACCCCTGCGGCGCTGCTGTACTGACCAGGGTAAACTTAACTGGACTAGTTCACTCTCTCTCATGTTCAACTGTCAACCTACACGTCTTGCTCCTTTTTAAGTCATCCTTGGCCCAATTTTATGAAGTGTGATCCTCACAAACAGTCATGGACTAAGAACAAAAATGAATGAATGTGTCGGCTAACAGGCAGTATTCAAGATCCGATTCCCTACCTACCCTTCTACCCAAAGTGTGTTCTTGCTCCCTCCCTGTTATATTTAAAAGCATAGGATTGGTGTAGGCAAAGGTTGTCAGTTTCTACGATATTTCTTACTCAAGTCAATTCCTTTTTAGTCGATGAGGGGAAGTGAGTGAGTGAGTGCACACTTCAAAAAGAAGGGTAGAGAATCCAACTGCAGCCAGTGTCCCACTTTCTCTTTTATACAGACCCCTGCTTTAGAAATGAGCCATCTGCGTGTGGACAAGCTGGAGAAAAAACAGTGAGTGATGCATAGTTTTACCCAGAGAACTGACAATTACGTGCTCGGATAAGTAGTCAGTCTATAAGATGAATCTATTTCTTGCATTGACCATGTTTTTATCCTGTGGAAAGATTAACAGCATTGGAGTGGAACAGTTTTTTGAAATCCTCCATCTCCATACTCAGACACCACAAAAAGACTCCACCCCAACTAAAGGTAAGCTTTCTATCTATCTATAGAAGTGTGAGTTGCAATGTTTGAATTACTTTAGTCCATAGTTGTGTCCCAAATGGCACTCTATTCCCTATAGTGCACTACTGTTGACCAAGGCTCAAAGGAAGTGCACTATATAGGGAATAGGGTGCCATTTGGGACACAATCCACATGTTATCGTGTATGGATGTTGACTGATTCAAGTGATTCTCTCTCCTAGTGAGGATATCTTACACTAGAGACTTCCTGATTCAACTGGCCAGTTCCCCCATTGCCAAAAGAAAACCGGACTTCTTACCAGAACATCCTGTTGTTTTGGAAAAGGCGGTAAGCTCGTCATTCGACTCATACTCAATTATGGCTTGTTTAGTAGTTCCTTTATTGAATCAAGAGTAAATTCAGAAGCCTCTCCTTTTGATTTACCTTTCGTATCACTTGCCAACCTGCTCAGTATGTTTACCTTTAACCTGTTCTCAGTGCCATAGCTTAACGTGGCTTATTGCAAATTCCTGATATTGAATGTTCATTCATTTCCACAGAGAGAACCTGGTGTGCCGTGGTTGGAGAAGAGGTTTGATGAAGACAATGAAATGTAAGTAAAAAATACAAGTGTGTCGATGAACTTGCCTGGTGCGAAGATACATTTGTAAAGAATATCTACAGTTATTAGGTGAAGATTTTAGAGATTCTGTGAAATCAGACCAAAGTGTTTTCCTTTACCACAGCTTCTGTAGAAGTCAATAAAGCTTTTTTTTTTGGTGCAATATCTATTTTAACACAATTTTTAGAAATAATGAATGATTTATTAATCCAACATGTTTGTGTGAATATTTTCTCGTTTAGGCTTGCCTAGGCTAACATGGAGCCAGGAAGTCTGGTTGCTGCTGCTGCTTTTCAAACCACACACCACTACAACTTGCTCTGCCATTGAGTGATATACCAACAACAACAAAAAATCCCAGTTGAGCCCAGAACACCACAGGCATGTTGTGCGTCCCAAATAGCACCCTATGTCCTATTTAGTGCACTACTCTTGACCAGGGCCGATAGGGTTCAGATCATAAACAGCCATGACCATGAGAGTTGTAAGCGAGAGGTATATCTTTTTTTTAATTTTTTTTTTAGTTCCTTTGACAAATGTTGGTTCCTTTGGTGGACACAAACCTGAAAATGTACCGTAGCCTACATGTTTTACATTGTGCGTTTCAGTCTAAAATAATAATGCATGATTGAATGATGTGCCTTGATGCTAACAAATGCCCCTTGCACTGTGTGATGTTTACATATGGCATAATGCTAATAACGTCTCAGTGGAGACCATTGACTCTTGAGTAACCTTACAACGACCTCCCAAGACCTACACTACATTCATTTAACCCTTTCACTTTTTCATATGTTGGAGTATGGTGGTTTTAGGTTTGATATTGTCACTGAAGCTTGATTATTGACTTATATCAACTAGTTGAATGTTGAAGTATAGGCCTGCTGCATAACTTGTCTGTACTCCCCCATTGAAAACGCCTTTGCACACTATCCTTCTGAGGGTCAGTCCTCTAGTCACATCAAATAGTACATCTCTCCCCCACTTCTCTGAGGGTCAGTCCTCTAGTCACATCAAATAGTACATCTCTCCCTCACTTCTCTGAGGGTCAGTCCTGTAGTCACATCAAATGGGGCATCTCTCCCCCACTTCTCTGAGGGTCAGTCCTCTAGTCACATCAAATAGTACATCTCTCCCCCACTTCTCTGAGGGTCAGTCCTGTAGTCACATCAAATGGGGCATCTCTCCCCCACTTCTCTGAGGGTCAGTCCTCTAGTCACATCAAATAGTGCATCTCTCCCCCACTTCTCTGAGGGTCAGTCCTCTAGTCACATCAAATAGTACATATCTCCCCCACTTCTCTGAGGGTCAGTCCTCTAGTCACATCAAATAGTGCATCTCTCCCCCACTTCTCTGAGGGTCAGTCCTCTAGTCACATCAAATAGTACATCTCTCCCCCACTTCTCTGAGGGTCAGTCCTCTAGTCACATCAAATAGTACATCTATCCCCCACTTCTCTGAGGGTCAGTCCTGTAGTCACATCAAATAGTACATCTCTCCCCCACTTCTCTGAGGGTCAGTCCTCTAGTCACATCAAATAGTACATCTATCCCCCACTTCTCTGAGGGTCAGTCCTGTAGTCACATCAAATAGTACATCTCTCCCCCACTTCTCTGAGGGTCAGTCCTGTAGTCACATCAAATAGTGCATCTCTCCTCCACTTCTCTGACGGTCAGTCCTGTAGTCACATCAAATAGTACATCTCTCCCCCACTTCTCTGAGGGTCAGTCCTGTAGTCACATCAAATAGTGCATCTCTCCCCCACTTCTCTGAGGGTCAGTCCTCTAGTCACATCAAATAGTACATCTCTCCTCCACTTCTCTGAGGGTCAGTCCTCTAGTCACATCAAATAGTACATCTGGTCAGTCCTGTAGTCACATCAAATAGTACATCTCTCCCCCACTTCTCTGAGGGTCAGTCCTGTAGTCACATCAAATAGTGCATCTCTCCCCCACTTCTCTGAGGGTCAGTCCTGTAGTCACATCAAATAGTACATCTATCCCCCACTTCTCTGAGGGTCAGTCCTGTAGTCACATCAAATAGTACATCTCTCCCCCACTTCTCTTGAGGGTCAGTCCTCTAGTCACATCAAATAGTGCATCTCTCCTCCACTTCTCTGAGGGTCAGTCCTCTAGTCACATCAAATAGTACATCTCTCCCCCACTTCTCTGAGGGTCAATCCTCTAGTCACATCAAATAGTGCATCTCTCCCCCACTTCTCTTGAGGGTCAGTCCTGTAGTCACATCAAATAGTACATATCTCCCCCACTTCTCTGAGGGTCAGTCCTCTAGTCACATCAAATAGTACACCTCTCCCCTACTGCACTTTTTCTCAGTTTATTCTATAGTAGTTAAACGTGAATAACGGCTGTCTAAATTAGCACAGAGTTAGCGAAACCCGCCGCCTTGACTTGCCTGTGTACATAAGGGGTAGTTTATTATGCGACTTGTGTTCGGGGACTGTTGTGGTTCTAGTGTGGAATGGGAAAATTGAGTGCCTGTTTATTTTGAAGTGTATTTATTTTATTTATCCTTATTTTGTTATAAGCTATTTGCCTATCGAGGCTTAGTCATAATGGCGGGCTTCATTCCAAGATGATGGCTTTTTGTTGATACAAGACTGAGAGGACTTTCCTATGCTAATGTAAAGGGACTGCCAAAGTGTAACCATATATTTTCAGATATGCAGTAGGTTAAACATTGATTTTGACTTTCAAGTTGCACATTGTGAAGATAGCCTATTTAATTTAGTGTACTATGGTGCACATCCTCTCCTTGCTCCAAGACGTATGAGCTGATCTGGGATCTGCCCTAATAGCCCTGTACATTTCTGTGCTCTTATTAAAAAATAAAAAATGTATGACAAATGTTGTCTTGTGAAGTGTCATTTTTACACCAGAAGCAGCTCAAATGCGGACTATACCTCAAACTCGAACCTTGCATTATCAAAATCTGTAAAAATTAAACCTCGCCATGTAATCCAGTTTACATGTAAGACTAAAACAGCAATTTTAGTCACACTGCGTAAAGGAGAAACCAGAGACAATAACCATTCTAGTGGTCATTCACTGGTGTAAAAACTGCGCCAGTGGTGCGCACAGATCCTGTGTAACATCTCCCCTACTGGCGTTTTGATGTTCATGAGTTACGTCTACAGTGAGTCCAGTCAGATTAATATAATAGTTCGTTTTAAAACGTTACCATGTTTTGCAAGAACGATTTTCCTAATCATGTTTGCATGGACGCATCTGAAATCAGGCTACCTGATGGGACTTCAATAAATTCCAAAAATTGCCAATAAACGTTCTACCACCGAAATCATGTTATTTTTGCCAAGTCTATTTGATTCAGAGTTGGGACATGAAGTTTGTATGTGAACTATTTGTGAATTGCATACTTTGTAAATTGCATAATTCCAGAGTCACTCGCGCATAAGAAGTGGGTTGCGCTACCGGTGCTAGCACATGCGCAGATCAGATACTCCGATTAAACTGTTTATATGTGATAATTCGAAAGATTGCTAAAAAACTAAAATCAGGGTTTAATCGGCGTATGCTTCTATTTTGAATTTACGAGGATTAAGATAAACAGATTAAAGTGTTTACTTGACTATTGCTGTACTCGGCCAACTGCCACAATCCGTTTAATATCGGATTATTAGTGCGCATGTAAACGTACTCACTAGTGACACCTTCATATACAGTCAATGGCAGGGTCATCACGAGTTGCCACAGCCACAAAGTCAAATTATGGCTAAACCCCGCCTATTTCTACAATTTATCTTCTTAAAATCGGATGTTAAACCTAAACAGCACTGCTAACCTTTTCATGCCTAAAATTTTAATTAAGACCAAAAACACATTTTAGTTTTCATTAATTTTTAATTAAGATCTACACAATGTTGACTTTGTGGCTGTGATAACTAGTGACAACCCCAATGTCAGTGACAAGTTCCTTAGCACAGCTTTCAATTACTGCATCTTATACATTTACTACATTGCAGATAGATATTTAGGAAACGGGACGCATCTAACGCAGCATCGTGCATATGCGAATCATCCACCTGCTACAGGTAATCTACATATATTCAATCGCTGTTTCTCTGACATACCAGCCGGCATATTTGTGGTAGTAGTCGATGTTAGCCTACAGACTACGATATGGGATACATCACATCCTCGCAGAAACCGATGTCCTATCACTAACTGGACCAGTAGTGACGACATCTATGTCTGAATCTGACAAAGCTCCGGTGGTTTGTGCTTCTTACCTTTTTTTTTCAGGAATATGGCACCAGGACCAGGTTTCAGTGATGAAAAGAATGAGACATTGTGCGAGAGGTACAGTAACATCTAATAAGTAATGGTTGGATCACGTCATTGTCTATAACTATATCATCAAAGTGATTTGATTCGTGTTGTCGTCTGAAAATTAAAATGAATTCAACGTCAACATGACAAATAACACCCGGATAAAGCTTGTACTATTGTACTGTACATTGTACATTGACTTTTGTACTGTAAATTTTACATTGACTTTTGTACTGTAAATTTTACATTGACTTTTGTACTGTACATTTTACATTGACTTTTGTACTGTACATTTTACATTGACTTTTGACAGTAGGCTAACCAATCCCTTTAATCAGTATATTTGAGTTCATCCGTAAAACCAGGAAACGGCAGAGAGGTGTGTCATCCAGAGAAATTGACTTCCTGCACAGAAGCACGTATCATTGCGCATTACATTACACCCTACAAGGATTAAGGAAAATGACTCACAACCAGGCGATTATATCCTATTGACAAACAGTAACACGAAGACAATGTTGAACATGTCGAACCAAAACCAAATATGCTTCATGAACACGGGCCCAGAAGTTTAGGAGGTCGTCAAATAAAAGACCGGTCTTCCCTAAATGTCCTTGTATGATTGATTTTCTTAGTGAAAGTACTGTCTATGTGCATAACCCACACCTGGATGGGATGAAAGATGACATTCTCTACCACTTTAACCTGGGGACCTCCACACACAACCTGCCTGCCATGTTTGGCGATGTCAAAGTAAGATTACTGATTGATTCATTAGGTTACTAGCTAGATTGCGTCAGTAAATGGACATTCATAACATCTTATTTCCTGCATTCAATAAGGTCAGCTTTTCTGTATTCCTCACACATTGGGCTGGTTTACCAGATTCAGATTAAGTTTAGTCCAGGACTAAAAAACCTTTCAATAGAACATGTGTTTTAATCCAGGACTAGGTGTATATTGTATTGTTGTCTCTACCTTCTTGTCCTTTGTGCTGTTGTCTGTGCCCAATAATTGTTTGTACCATGTTTTGTGCTGCTACCATGTTGTTACCATGTTGTGTTGCTACCACGTTGTTGTCATGTTGTGTTGCTACCATGCTGCGTTGTCATGTGTTGCTGCCTTGCTATGTTGTTGTCTTAGATTTCTCCTTATGTAGTGTCTCTCTTGTCGTGATGTGTGTTTTTTCCTATATTTTAATTTTTAATCCAAGCCCCATTTCCCGCTGGAGGCCTTTTGCCTTTTGGTAGGCCGTCATTCTAAATAAGAATTTGTTCTTAACAGACCTGCCCAGTTAAATAAGTAGAGTAGGAATAATCTGTGTTGAGGAAAGCAGTCCTGTATTTCTATTGATGTTTTGTATTCCTTCCCAGGACGTTAACATTTACGTCGTCTGCTCTTATGTTCATGTCTCAGTTTGTGTGTGTTGGGGGCAGTCCCTGGAGAATGAAGTCCTTCATAGAGTACATTGCTGGAGAGCTGAGTCTGGAGGACCCCAAGGCTGAGTACCCCAACATCTGTGCAGGAACTGACCGCTATGCCATGTACAAGATTGGCCCCGTGCTGTCCGTCAGCGTAAGTGAAGAAATACAATACCACTAGCCATTTCAAACACTTCTGCTTTATTATAGAGTCACTAGATGTTAGTAGGTTTAACATGAGTTTCAGTCACTTGTAGTTTATTATAGAGTCACTAGATGTTAGTAGGTTTAACATGAGTTTCAATCACTTGTAGTTTATTATAGAGTCACTAGATGTTAGTAGGTTTAACCTGAGTTTCAATCACTTGTAGTTTATTATAGAGTCACTAGATGTTAGTAGGTTTAACATGAGTTTCAATCACTTGTAGTTTATTATAGAGTCACTAGATGTTAGTAGGTTTAACACAGGTTTCAGTCACTTGTAGTTTATTATAGAGTCACTAGATGTTAGTAGGTTTAACATGAGTTTCAATCACTTGTAGTTTATTATAGAGTCACTAGATGTTAGTAGGTTTAACACAGGTTTCAGTCACTTGTAGTTTATTATAGAGTCACTAGATGTTAGTAGGTTTAACATGAGTTTCAATCACTTGTAGTTTATTATAGAGTCACTAGATGTTAGTAGGTTTAACACAGGTTTCAGTCACTTGTAGTTTATTATAGAGTCACTAGATGTTAGTAGGTTTAACATGAGTTTCAATCACTTGTAGTTTATTATAGAGTCACTAGATGTTAGTAGGTTTAACACAGGTTTCAGTCACTTGTAGTTTATTATAGAGTCACTAGATGTTAGTAGGTTTAACATGAGTTTCAATCACTTGTAGTTTATTATAGAGTCACTAGATGTTACTAGGTTTAACATGAGTTTCAATCACTTGTAGTTTATTATAGAGTCACTAGATGTTAGTAGGTTTAACACAGGTTTCAGTCACTTGTAGTTTATTATAGAGTCACTAGATGTTAGTAGGTTTAACATGAGTTTCAATCACTTGTAGTTTATTATAGAGTCACTAGATGTTACTAGGTTTAACATGAGTTTCAATCACTTGTAGTTTATTATAGAGTCACTAGATGTTAGTAGGTTTAACACGAGTTGTATCTCAAATAGTACTCTATATTGCTCTACTTTGGACAAGGGCTCTGGACAAAGGCCCTCACTAGGTAATATGCTGCAATTTGGGACGCACTCACAATGTTGCACCTTTGGGTGGAATTGTAATCGATGTCCTGGGTTTGAAAGGTAATATAAAGTAATAGAGAAGGTTTCTTTGTAAAATAAATGAACGTGTTAGTGTGGCAGTGTGTTCTGCCGAACAGACTGAATTGAGTGGCTTAATCAGTGTCGTCCTTCTAACTCAACCGCGTTGCCATGAACTAGTGCAGACGAGGTCGCCACGCTATCTGACGTGAGACTGTGGTGGTGTAATGTGGTACATCTATGACATCACGTGTCTCTCTTTGTTTTTCAGCATGGCATGGGTATCCCCTCCATCGCCATCATGTTACACGAGCTCATCAAGCTCCTCTACCATGCTCGCTGCACTGATGTTACCATCTTTCGCATTGGGACCTCCGGTGGATTAGGTAGGCCTAGAGAGTTTGATTAGACGTTTTCTGTCTGGTTGTACTTCTCAAGTGCTTTGGATATGATTTAATTCCTTTCTGATTAACCACAGCACATCTGAATCCCACTGTAGTCAAACTAGTATTAACGCTAATATGGGGTGTTTCAATCAATCAATCAATCAATCAATCAAAGTCATTTGATTAATCTAAAGATGTGTTCCAAATGGCACCCTATTCCCTATATATGTATATATTTTTATTTAACCTTTAACCAGGCAAGTCAGTTAAGAACAAATTCATATTTACAATCACGGCCCTATGGGACTCCCAATCACGGCCCTATGGGACTCCCAATCACGGCCCTATGGGACTCCCAATCACGGCCCTATGGGACTCCCAATCACGGCCCTATGGGACTCCCAATCACGGCCCTATGGGACTCCCAATCACAGCCCTATGGGACTCCCAATCACAGCCCTATGGGACTCCCAATCACGGCCCTATGGGACTCCCAATCACAGCCCTATGTGACTCCCAATCACAGCCCTATGGGACTCCCAATCACGGCCCTATGGGACTCCCAATCACGGCCCTATGGGACTCCCAATCACGGCCCTATGGGACTCCCAATCACGGCCCTATGGGATTCCCAGTCACGTCCCTATGGGACTCCCAATCACGGCCCTATGGGACTCCCAATCACAGCCAGATATGATGCAGCCTGGATTCAAACCAGGGACTGCAATGACGCCTCTGGCACTGAGATGCAGTGCCTTAGACCGCTGCGCCACTCGGGAGCCCAAAAGTATGGCCCAAAAGTAGTGTCCTTTATAGGGAATAGGGTGCCATTTGGAACACAGGCCTAAAACAAGCCATATTTGCTGTACATTGTCCATCCACTCTGTTCCCCTTTCTCTCTCCAGGCCTCGAGCCTGGCACGGTTGTTGTCACCAAGCAGTCAGTAGACGCCACCTTCCTGCCCAGGTTGGAGCAGGTCATCCTGGGGAATACTGTGGTACGCAGCACGGACCTGGACCAAGGTCTGGCTGAAGAGCTGCTCCAGTGTAGCATGGACCTGGGTCAATTTGAGACGGTCATCGGAAACACTATGTGCACAATGGATTTCTATGAAGGTGTCGGTTGTTACACGCTACTTCACTTTTCTGCTTGTTGTCTGCGAATCTGTCTTTTTTTATAAATGTTATGCTGTGTTAACTTCATACCTGATCTGTCTGTGCCCCTGTCAACTCCATTGCTGTCATTGTAAAGCCCAACATGTTAGGCATGACAACGAGTGAGTTGGCATGATGGCACAAACAGACTGGCACTCAGGTTATATGGATGTGCCCTACTAGAGTTACTGTGTGTGTCTAGCTGGTATTTTGTGTGTCCAGGACAAGCGCGCCTGGATGGGGCCTTCTGCTCCTACACAGAGAAGGATAAACAGGACTACTTGACCAAGGCCTATGAGTCTGGGGTTCGGAACATCGAGATGGAGTCTTCCGTGTTCGCTGCCATGTGTAAACTCAGCGGTCTGAAAGGTACTGGTACTGGTCGGGTGTAGTTGTAGTAGATAGTGATGATAGTACCAGCCGTATTAGCAGTGTTGTTCGCAGCCATGTGTAAACTCAGCGGTCTGAAAGGTACCCCACGGCTGTAGTTGTAGCTCTCCATGATGACAGTACAAGCCGTATTAGCAGTGTTGTACGCAGACATAAAGCTTTTTTTTAAATAAAGAAACAAAACCTAAAAGATGAAATAAAGATGCATATGTATTTGAATAGATGTATTAAATATATGTGTTTTTACATCATATTCATTCCCTTGAAGGTCCTAATGTTGAACCTTTTGGTAGGATCAAAGTTCTCTATTGTGTTGCTGGTAAATAAATAGGCTGGTCCTTGATCTGTTTAAGTTGTCATGCCAACTCCCTGTCCTCTGTCACTGTGTCCCTCTGAAGCGGCCGTGGTGTGTGTGACGCTATTGGACCGTCAGAAAGGTGACCAGCTGATCAGCTCTCATGAAGTTCTCCACAGCTACCAACAACGTCCTCAGATACTGGTCGGTCACCTGATCAAGAAGATGCTCCAAACCTCAGCCTCTAGCAGAAGCTAGGCTCTTGCATTTTAGCATTCTGATGTTATGTGACTTATGAACGGCCTCTTGTACACAGAGTATACAAAACATGAAGATCACTTTTCTAATATTGAGTCCCCCCCCCCACAGCGTTGCAGTTCTTGACAAAAAAACGGTGCTCCAGGCACCTACTACATAACCAATTCAAAGGCAGGTTTGTCTTGCCCATTCACCACCTGAATGGCACACGTAGACAACCCATGTCTCAATTGTCTTAATGTTTAAAAATCCTTCTTTAACCAGGTCTCCTCCACTTCATCTACACTGATTGAAGTGGATTTAACTTGTAACCTCAATAAGGGATCATATCTTTCACCTGGATTCACCTGGCCAGTCTGTCATGGAAAGAGCTTAAGCTTAATGTCTTGTATACTCTGTGTAAGTGTAATTTAGGGCAGCACTGATTCACAGTCATTCATTCCATACAGCCTGGCTGCTTTCACTATGGATTTTCGCAATCATTCTCAATAGCAATCATTGACCGTATAGAAGCCAATATATATATATATATATATCTATCATATCTATTGTTTCTGCATTGTAGCTAAGTGTAACCAAATTAGTATAGTAATCATGAGAAACATCAAACACACCTCTTACCTGACACTACCTCTGTTTTTATACCAAATAAACCAATGCTGAGCGAAGTAAAGTAACTTGTTCCATAAGTTGTTGCTTTGTGTAACATTAGAAAATCTATTATACACAGTTTGTTTTTTAAAACTTTTTTTTAACTCCAAGCCTTTAAGATTAATTGTTTTGTTTTAATTCACCAGTATGTACATTTTAGTTTTATATGCTGTAGCTATGGTAACGAGCAAGTTATGAATATTAAAGATAAGACTTCTCTGCACCTCTTTAGCTACTTTGAAGACTTCTCAACACTGCATTGTACTGTACTATCAAATGTTGCTCTGAAAGCACAATCATACATTCAACGTGTCGTCCTGTTACTGAGAAAATATGTAACTGAGTGCTTCTGATGTCACCTAATGAGTAATAAAACCACAAATACTGTAAATATTTCAGTGTGATTAAAATGGGTTTATGTCATCAACATTAGGAAGTAGCTAATGGGGATCCTTAGTAAGTACAGATACAGAAGCCGTCCCTGTACGGGAGGTTTCCTGGACACAGATTAAACCTGGACCTGGACGTAAAAGCAAGATCAGTGTAGACTCTCCATGGAAACTATCTTTATAGTCCAGGACTATCTGTGTCCGGGAAACTGGCCCACAGTGTCGGGCAGGCCTTGGATTTTCTGTCATGCATGACTCATGTCCCTAGCAGCATTGCCTTGTCTCATTGATAAATGCACTAATTCTCTATACCAACATTGTGATGATGCTCCATGTTTCCCCTTTTTGGCTGTGTCTGAAGCCATTCACAAGGTCTGGTAGCCTATAGCATACGTGAGCTAGGGGCGCGTTCAAGTGGGACCTATGAATATGTTTAGGTCATGAATGCGTTCCATAGGTTTATATACTGTAATATACACTATATATACAAAAGTATGTGGACAGCCCATCAAATTAGTGGATTCGGCTATTTCAGCCACACCTGTTGCTGACAGGTGTATAAAATCGAGCACACCGCCATGCAATCTCCATAGACAAACATTGGTTGTAGAATGGCCTTATTGACGAGCTCAGTGACTTTCAATGTGGCGCTGTCATAAGATGCCACCTTTCCAGCAAGTCAGTTTGTCAAATTGTTGCTCTGCTAGAGCTGCCCTGATAGAGCTAGCCTGGTCAACTGTTCAGTAAGTGCTGTTATTGTGAATTGGAAACGTCTAGAAGCAACAACGGCTCAGCCGCGAAGTGGTAGGACACATGAGCGCACGAACGGGACCGCCCAGTGCTGAAGCACGTGGAGCGTAAAAATTCTCTGTCCTTGGTTGCAACACTCACTACCAAATTCCAAACTGCCTCTGGAAGCACAATCAGGACAAAAACTGTTCGTCGGGAGCTTCATGAAATGGGTTTCCATGGCCAAGCAGCCGCACACAAGCCTAAGATTACCATGTGTAATGCTCAACCTCACTAATGCCCTTGTGGCTAAATGGAAGCAAGACCCCACAGCAATGTTCCAACATCTAGTGGAAAGTCTTCCCAGAAGAGTGGAGGCTGTTATAGCAGCAATGTTCCAACATCTAGTGGAAAGTCTTCCCAGAAGAGTGGAGGCTGTTATAGCAGCAATGTTCCAACATCTAGTGGAAAGTCTTCCCAGAAGAGTGGAGGCTGTTATAGCAGCAATGTTCCAACATCTAGTGGAAAGTCTTCCCAGAAGAGTGGAGGCTGTTATAGCAGCAATGTTCCAACATCTAGTGGAAAGTCTTCACAGGAGAATGGAGGCTGTTATAGCAGCAAAGGGGGGACCAACTCCATATTAATGTCCATGATTTTGGAATGAGATGTTCAACGAGACGGTGTCAGCACACTTTTGGTAATGTTGTGTATTTGTAAGTATTTAAACATTTCAAATAGAATACTTTATTCGTTTTTCCTCAAAATGTACCTCTGTAACATTTTTACTGTAGGCTATTCCTACGGTACTACTAGGCCTATTATATTGCTGTGGATGGAATGTCTGATCTCGACGAGAGATGCGCGTCAAAGGACGGAGGGTGGCCAAGCAATCTGCTCATGCGCAGAGACGCTCATAATTCAACCGCTCCCATCTTCCAGCTCGCTCCGCACCTCTCATCCTGATCTCAGCCCCCGGTCTTGTCTTTTTCGCTGACACAGTGCCTTAAAACAATATATTCGCCCTTCAGACCATAGCCGCAAAACACCCGCAGACAACCATGGCCAAAACTGCAATTGGTAAGGATGCGAGTAAGATTTTTCAGCATGGATTATTGTTAAGAGTTTGTTATAGGGATGGAGGCTGAGATCTGCGCGGACACCTGCATCGTCCTCATTATTTTATTACAGTATATGGGCCCGTAGGGACGGCAGCCAAAAACTGCTCTTCTAGATTGGACATTTTATGAATGTTATGATTTTATATCAAGTGTAAGATTTATTTTGGTTAATATGTTGGCGCGACTGTTTTTTTTCTTATTTATAGTGGTTTTATTTACAACGCTGCACCTACTGCTGGTGATACGGCGGCGGCTCTAGTAGAAGCATAATGCAGAGAGACCCCACCCAATACACCGGTTTGACTACCATTTCAACACAGCTTGACAGGCTGAGATATAATTCCTTTTTTCATTTATGTACTTTTATGAGTATACTCATATAACGGTTATGTCGCTTGTTTGAGCTCGAATATGATAGAGAATCAATTTTAGGTGAATGAAAGGGGCGTGCTGACAACGCATTGAATTCAGTGGTTCATTTGTTGGGCTACAATAGTTAGTAATGTATTTGTTACCGTGATTTGGCTGATATGTATTAGGATCATTTGGCAGTTTTGTGTG
Source organism: Oncorhynchus mykiss (assembly GCF_013265735.2). NCBI lineage: Eukaryota > Metazoa > Chordata > Actinopteri > Salmoniformes > Salmonidae > Oncorhynchus > Oncorhynchus mykiss. The sequence continues at coordinate 5,968,217 of NC_048566.1, read as the reverse complement.
TAAATGTGGGTTACATTTAATATATTAAACAAAAAGTATAAATGAATAAGGGCCTTGTCATCAATATCAGCCATGATAGGCCAATGCAAAACAAGGCCTAGAGTATTTTGTTTTAGTGGAGGATTCTACACTGAATTAAACTGTTCTATGTCAATATAACACACAATAAAGGGGGAGAGAAAACTATTTGTTGCTTTATCTCTTGTTTGACATTTTTCTGAGTTGTTTCTTAGTGGATCTGTAAAAGTGATTGATTATCCAAAAGAGTTGATTCTCTTTTCTGTCTGACAATAGAATTAGCCAACACTTAAAAGGCATGGGCCTACTTCCTGTTCTCTGATCTCTGTTTTGCCTAGAAATATTTGCTCTTGGGCTTCCATAGTGCCGGAATGTATTCTATGTTCAGTAGGGCCTATATTCTATCATGGAATGGAAATGGATCCATGCAGTTCCATAGGATCTTCGTGATTCTGATGACATGTGGCAGCAGGCTGTGTTGAGCAGTGAGCCATGGCACGCAGGTGTAGCAGGCCGCCAGACAGCAGGCTGGGATAGTGGCCAGCCCTGCAGCAATGGTCCGCTCCACACGCTGCTGGCCTTTGCAGCAGTTGGCTAATCAGTATTGACAATCTGCAGTCTTCTTCGGACAGAGCTCTCTCTCTCTCTCTCTCGCTCTCTGATGCTGTACCTTAGTGCAGTCAGGGCTACTAGAATCTAATACAGTAGGGTGATAGTAATACACTAGGTATTTATTTTGGTGTTGGTGTTGAGGTAGAGACTTTGTGTGTGCCATATGGGGCCCTGATCCAAAGGGTGCCATTTTGAATTTGGACAGAGCCTGTCTCTTCTAAATCCCTCCGTCACTATTGAAGTGATGACTTCCTCGTAATAATGACAATTTAAACACTATGAAGATAGAGTAGCATCTAGCCTTTAGCTAATGCCCATTAGCTTACTGTTATCAGATCATGATAGAATTCATTAATAGAGCTCAAGTTCAACAAAAAATCATGATCAGTTATGGGCTACTCTGGCAAGGCTTTTTATTTTTTATTTACCTGGGCAAGACAGTTAAGAACAAACTCTTATTTACAATGACGGCCTAGGAACAGTGGGTTAACTGCCTTGTTCAGGGGCAGAACGACAGATTTTTACCTTGTCAGTTTGGGGATTCGATCTAGCAACCTTTCAGGCTACTAGCTCAATGCTCTAACCACGAGGCTACCTGCCGCCCCAACCACTACCCACTAGGCTACCTACCTGCCGCCCCAACCACTACCCACTAGGCTACCTACCTGCCGCCCCAACCACTACCCACTAGGCTACCTACCTGCCGCCCCAACCACTACCAACTAGGCTACCTACCTGCCGCCCCAACCACTACCCACTAGGCTACCTACCTGCCGCCCCAACCACTACCCACTAGGCTACCTACCTGCCGCCCCAACCACTACCCACTAGGCTACCTACCTGCCGCCCTAACCACTACCCACTAGGCTACCTACCTGCCGCCCCAACCACTACCCACTAGGCTACCTACCTGCCGCCCCAACCACTACCCACTAGGTTACCTACCTGCCGCCCCAACCACTACCCACTAGGCTACCTAACCGCTTTAATACTGTCAGTGTGAAGCAAGCCTGTATGAATGTTCTCTATGGGCCGCTCTGGCTCGGACAATGCTTTATACTGTCACTGTGAAGCAAGCCTGTATGAATGTTCTCTATGGGCCACTGGCCTGCACAAGGCTTTATACTGTCACTGTGAAGCAAGCCTGTATGAATGTTCTCTATGGGCCACTCTGGCCTGCACAAGGCTTTATACTGTCACTGTGAAGCAAGCCTGTATGAATGTTCTCTATGGGCCGCTCTGGCCTGCACAAGGCTTTATACTGTCACTGTGAAGCAAGCCTGTATGAATGATCTTTATTCCACAGTCAATAAACAGCATAATGACAATGTTATCTCCTATAGGTGCCATTATAGTGTCTGACTTTGGTTGTGTCAAAAATGGCACCCTGTTCCCTATAGTGCTTTACTTTTGCACTATATAGAGAATAGGGTGCTAAAAGCACTATATAGGGAATAGGGTGCTAAAGCACTATATAGGGAATAGGGTGCTAAAGCACTATATTGGGAATAGGGGGCCATTTTGACCTCCTCCACATAGCAGTGTTAAAAGTCTGGTGTGTTTGTATTCCCTCAGCATACAAAGAGAAGATGAAGGAGCTGTCTGTTTTCTCCCTCATCTGCTCCTGCTTTTATCCGGAGGCACGCAACAAGCTGGTCGTCTGTGAGTTCGAAGGTAAGAACCAGGTCACACGAGAGGTAAGAACCAATCAGGATAGGAAAGTTACTACAGATATTGCAGGAGTTTCCTCTTGAAATCCGACATGTCTGTGGTAAGGACAGCTTGGTAGCTGATTATCTCCCAAGGGTGGGCAGGTAATACGTTTTGTGTTTTGCGTTTAGCCAGTTTGTTGCCCCGGCTCACAATTTGTTTTGAGTATCGTCTTGGCTGAGCTCGTTCCGAGGGGACGAGAGTTATAGAAGCGTACGTGAGTTTTTCAAAAAACACGTGAGTTTTAGGAAACTACAAGAAAAATAAAAAGAGATTGTAAAATAAAAAATATTTAAAAAATAAAAACTATTTACTGTATATATATAAAATACCAGTCAGAAGTTTTACACACCTACGGTTTTTCAACAGGACAATGACCCAACACACCTCCAGGTAACCTCAAAGGCAAAGGGTGGCTACTTTGAAGAATCTTAAATATAAAATATGTTTTGATTTATTTAACACTTTTTGGTTACTACATGATTCCATATGTGTTCTTTCATCATTTTGATGTCTTCTACAATGTAGAAAAGAGTAAAAATAATGAAAACCCCTGGAATGAGTAGGTGTGTCCAAACTTTTGACTGGTACTGTATAGATGGTACAACACTGGTACTGTACTGGTACTGTATAGATGGTACTGTATAGATGGTACTGGTACTGTATAGATGGTACTGTATAGATGGTACTGTATAGATGGTACTGGTATTGTATAGATGGTACAACACTGGTATTGTATAGATGGTACTGTATAGATGGTACTGTATAGATGGTACTGGTACTGTATAGATGGTACTGTATAGATGGTACAACACAGGTACTGTACTGGTACTGTATAGATGGTACAACACTGGTACTGTATAGATGGTACAACACTGGTACTGTACTGATACTGTATAGATGGTACTGTACTGATACTGTATAGATGGTACAACACCGGTACTGTATAGATGGTACTGTATAGATGGTACTGTATAGATGGTACTGTATAGATAGTACAACACTGGTACAACACTGGTACTGTATAGATGGTACAACACTGGTACTGTATAGATGGTACTCCTTTAGTTGGCGTGCCCTGTTTTGATTTCTAGACAAAAAAATCCTTTATCTGTTTTCATTTTGCTCTACTTTATGGTTTACTTCCTGTCTCCAAGTTTGGTGTTGGTTTTCTTTTGTTTGCCTCTTCTTGGGTGAATTTAGTGGGTCTCATGGTGGGTATCTTTTGTGTTCCAGTTGTTGTTGTTGCTAGCCAACTTTTAGTGGACACCCACATGACTGTCTTTCAGAACCCATCCTTAAACCCCACCTGTTTTGTTTTGGTTGTTGGTCAGGGACTCTTTGTTAGTTCCCCCTTTTGTTTGAGTGATATTTTTTGGTTTCCTTGCAGGGGAACGTAACAAAACATTTTTTAATTCCAATGCGTCATTTTTCAGATCAAGTCAAAACATTGTAGTCTGAATTTCACTGTAGTTGACCTGATGCCATTTCAGCTCAATCCAGGAGCTGTGCCCTTTATTGTATTTGTGGATATTTATTTATTGTTTTGGATGTCCTCCTGAATTGAGGAACATTACTTTATTGTCCAAAGTACATGGAAGTCCAACAGAGAACTGTCTCATTGTAGTGAGGTGCGTACTGGTGGCAGAGAAGTCAGGCGCAGGAGAGCGGAAACTGATTTACAACGGTGTCCTTTAATATCCATGAACCACCGTAAACAGAACAATACAATAAATGGGTCAAACAAACACAAGAATGCAATAGGAAGACACTGGCTATCATGTCAATTACCAACCATCCTGGACTGGACCAGCATTACCAACCATCCTGGACTAGACCAAAATTACCAACCATCCTAGACTGGATCAGCGTTACCAACCATCCTGGACTGGACCAACATTACCAACCATCCTGGACTCGACCAACATTACCAACCATCCTGGACTGGACCAACATTACCAACCATCCTGGACTCGACCAACATTACCAACCATCCTGGACTCGACCAACATTACCAACCATCCTGGACTCGACCAATATTACCTACCATCCTGGACTCGACCAACATTATCAACCATCCTGGACTGGACCAACATTACCAACCATCCTGGACTGGATCAACATTACCAACCATCCTGGACTGGACCAACATTACCAACCATCCTGGACTGGACCAACATTACCAACCATCCTGGACTGGACCAACATTACCAACCATCCTGGACTGGATCAACATACTGTAACCAACAACGTCCAAGATATGGAAAAAAGAACAGCTACAATCCATTTGAAACTGGACGCCTTTGTAAATACCTGGACCAAATGGACATCATATATTAACAAAAAAACTACAGAACCTGTCTAAACAAGAGACCACAGACCCCAGAAGACGAGAAGACCAGACCCCAGAACACAGAAGACCAGACCCCAGAAGACCAGACCCAATAACTTGGAAGACCAGACCTCAGAAGACCAGACCTCAGAAGACCAGAACCCAGAAGACCAGACCCCAGAACACAGAAGACCAGACTCCAGAAGACCAGAACCCAGAAGACCAGACCCCAGAAGACCAGTCCCCAGAAGACCAGAACACAGAAGACCAGACCCCAGAAGACCAGACCCCAGAACCCAGAAGACCAGACCTCAAAACCCAGAAGACCAGACCCCAGAACCCAGAAGACCAGACCCCAGAAGACCATACCCCAGAAGACCAGACCCCAGAAAAAAATAACACATCTTTTCACTTGTTTTCAGACATGGAGGTGAAGCCAATCAACAAGCGGGCGTCGGGCCAGGCCTTTGAGGTGATTCTGAAGCCCCCATCCCCGGTGTCAGATGCGGCCCACAGCATCGCTTCGCCTCCCAAGAGGGAAGTGTCCCTAGAGGACATCCAGAAGAAATTGGAGGCAGCTGAGGACCGGAGGAGGGTGAGTAGTAGAACTATAGAACTAGAATGATAAAAACAGTAGGTACACTCTAAGAAAAAAGATCCCAAAAGTGTTCTTCGGCTGTCCCCTTAGTAGAACCCTTTTTGGTTCCATGGTTCTACCTGGAACCAAAATTACTGCTGTCTGATAGCACCTGTTTTTCCTTAGAGTGTATAGAATTCTAGATCTTTGAGTTGGCAACCCCAGGGCCCTGCGTTTTGATATAATCATTAATATCCATATAATTAGAATCAACAGAACAGCTGTCCCATTCAAGTTCATATTCCGTGGTGGATGGATCGGCGGCCATATTGAATGTACCAGTCAAATTACTATTTTTGGGCCTCCCGGGTGGCGCAGTGGTCTAGGGCACTGCATCGCAGCGCTAGCTGTGCCACCAGAGACTCTGGGTTTGAGCCCAGGCTCTGTCGCAGCCGGCCGCGACCGGGA
>NC_048566.1:5867500-5955000 GCF_013265735.2 Oncorhynchus mykiss | reverse complement strand
GTTAGAGAGGTGTAGGTCTTCCCATCCTCACCCCATTTCTCCAGTGTCAGGAGACATTCTGAGCACGTTGTCAGGAGAACCTCAGTAACAGGGATGGGGCTCACTGAGGTCCATGTGCTATTGTCATGCAGAGTAAAGTTAGAGTTGATCCTGGAGCATCCGAATCCAAAAGTATTTTGATATGGAATACCGAAGCCATGGAACTGGGCGATGTCAAGAATGTTGTTCTGGGTACCGACCGGCACAGAGACCTCTATCCAGGCACTGTGTAATAAGGTATACAGTATTTGTTCCCAGAAAGGACGGTCTGAACTCTCAGCAATATACACCCACTTCCCCAGAGTCTGCAAGATGGAAAGGCAGATAGACAATAACTGGGTTAGCTGACACAAACAACCCTGTCTCCCTAACCATGGGTGGAAAGACAGAAGACGTACAGACAGACGGAAGTACGGACAGACAGACAGATGACAGACAGACGGACGGACATACACAGATGGACGGACTGACAGACAGATGACAGACAGACAAACAGACTGATGACGGACCGACAGACAGATGACGGACAGACAGATACACGGACAGACAGACAGACAGACAGTACAGTTCAGGAGATTGTACCTGATTGACACTGCTCAGCTCCAGTGGTCTCAGGAGATCCTCACAGGTTAAAGGGGCCGCCTGGGAGCCACTCACTGAGAGAAGGCCCAGGACAACAGTGACACACACAGCCAGCATCATATCTCAATATGTCTCACTCACTATAACGAATCTCCCTGTGTCTCTGTACAGTAAGTCTGTCTCACTCACTATAATGAATCCCCCTGTGTCTCTGTACAGTAAGTCTGTCTCACTCCCTATAATGAATCTCCCTGTGTCTCTGTACAGTAAGTCTGTCTCACTCACTATAATGAATCTCCCTGTGTCTCTGTACAGTAAGTCTGTCTCACTCTGCCTGTTGATGTTTCAGTGATGCGAAGGATAGTTCCAGTCTTTATATGATCTAATGTTTGCTCTCCTCTGCCTTTCATGGTAGTACAGATCAGATGTCAGGGACATGTACTGTTTGTTCTGTCTGGCAGAGGAGGCTGGCATGAGGATCTATAGGAGGACGGGCTCATTGTAATGGCTGGAATGGGATAATTGGAACGGTATCAAACACATCAAGCATATGGAAACCGTGTTTGACTCCGTTCCATTTCACTACATTCCAGCCAATACAATGAGGCCGTCCTCCTGTAGCTCCTCCCTGCTCTGCTGTCTGGGTTCACAGTTCCACCACTGTTGCTAAATCTAAACAAGACAAAGTCCCACTCCTAATCTCGTGTGGACAGACTACATAACATAAAATGAGTATCTGACGCAATTATGCAACATTTTAGTTCTGAGTTTCTGAAGTTTCTGAAATCAAATCACATTTTAATTTGTCACATGCACAGAATACAACAGGTGTAGTAGACCTTACAGTGAAATGCTGAATACAACAGGTGTAGTAGACCTTACAGTGAAATGCTGAATACAACAGGTGTAGTAGACCTTACAGTGAAATGCAGAATACAACAGGTGTAGTAGACCTTACAGTGAAATGCTGAATACAACAGGTGTAGTAGACCTTACAGTGAAATGCAGAATACAACAGGTGTAGTAGACCTTACAGTGAAATGCTGAATACAACAGGTGTAGTAGACCTTACAGTGAAATGCTGAATACAACAGGTGTAGTAGACCTTACAGTGAAATGCTGAATACAACAGGTGTAGTAAACCTTACAGTGAAATGCTGAATACAACATGTGTAGTAGACCTTATAGTGAAATGCTGAATACAACAGGTGTAGTAGACCTTACAGTGAAATGCTGAGTACAACAGGTGTAGTAGATCTTACAGTGAAATGCTGAATACAACAGGTGTAGTAGACCTTACAGTGAAATGCTGAATACAACAGGTGTAGTAGACCTTACAGTGAAATGCTGAATACAACATGTGTAGTAGACCTTATAGTGAAATGCTGAATACAACAGGTGTAGTAGACCTTACAGTGAAATGCTGAGTACAACAGGTGTAGTAGACCTTATAGTGAAATGCTAAATACAACAGGTGTAGTAGACCTTACAGTGAAATGCTGAATTACAACAGGTGTAGTAGACCTTACAGTGAAATGCTGAATACAACATGTGTAGTAGACCTCACAGTGAAATGCTGAATACAACATGTGTAGTAGACCTTACAGTGAAATGCTGAATACAACATGTGTAGTAGACCTCACAGTGAAATGCTGAATACAACATGTGTAGTAGACCTTACAGTGAAATGCTGAATACAACAGGTGTAGTAGACCTTACAGTGAAATGCTGAATACAACATGTGTAGTAGACCTCACAGTGAAATGCTTACTTACAAGCCCTTAATCAACAATGCAACTTTAAGAAAAATAAGTGTTAAGTAAAATATAGATGAATAAAAAATAAAACTAACAAGTAATTAAAGAGCAGCAGTAAAATAACAATAGCAAGGCTATATACAGGGGGTACCGGTACAGAGTCAATTAAATTGACTACGCATAGATAATAAACAGAGAGTTAAAGAAGGGGGGGAGACAATGCAAGTAGTCTGGGTAGTCATTTGATTAGCTCAGGGCTGCCCAACCCTCTTCCCGGAGATCTACCGTCCTGTGGGTTCTTAGTCCAACCCTAATTTAACACACCTGATTCTACTAATTAGCTGCTCAAGAAGACCTCAACTAGCTGAATCAGATCTGCTAAATAAGGGTTGGACTGAAAACCTACAGGACAGTAGATCTCCAAGAAGAGGGTTGGACTGAAAACCTACAGGACAGTAGATCTCCAGGAAGAGGGTTGGACTGAAAACCTACAGGACAGTAGATCTCCAGGAAGAGGGTTGGACTGAAAACCTACAGGACAGTAGATCTTCAGGAAGAGGGTTGGACTGAAAACCTACAGGACAGTAGATCTTCAGGAAGAGGGTTGGACTGAAAACCTACAGGACAGTAGATCTCCAGGAAGAGGGTTGGACTGAAAACCTACAGGACAGTAGATCTCCAGGAAGAGGGTTGGACTGAAAACCTACAGGACAGTAGATCTCCAGGAAGAGGGTTGGACTGAAAACCTACAGGACAGTAGATCTCCAAGAAGAGGGTTGGGCAGCCCTGGATTAGCTGTTCAGGAGTCTGCGGTAGCAGAGAGAACAGTCTATGACTAGGGTGTCTGGAGTCTATGACAATTTTTAGGGCATTCCTCTGACTCCGCCTGGTATACAGGTCCTGGATGGCAGGAAGCTTGGCCCCAGTGATGTACAGGGCCATATGCACTACCCTCTGTAGTGCCTTACGGTCGGAGGCCGAGCAGTTGCCATACCAGGCAGTGATGCAACCAGTCAGGATGCTCTCGATGGTGCAGCTGTAAAACTTTTTGAGGATCTGTGGACTCATGCCAAATCTTTTCAGTCTCCTGAGGGGAAATAGACTTTGTCGTTCCCTCTTCACGACTGTCTTGGTGTGTTTGGACCATGATAGTTTGTTGGTGATGTGGACACCAAGGACCTTGAAGCTCTCAACCTGCTTTACCATAGCCCCAAACGAACTCATTCCTAAACAAAACCTGAACTCAGGGGTCAACAGAACATACTGACTGTAAAAACAACCTGAACTCAGGGGTCAACATAACATACTGACTAAAAACAACCTAAATTCAGGTGTCAACATAACATACTGACCGTGAAAACAACCTGAACTCAGGGGTCAACATAACATACTGACTGTAAAAACAACCTGAACTCAGGGATCAACATAACATACTGACTGTGAAAACAACCTGAACTCAGGGGTCAACATAACATACTGACTGTAAAAACAACCTGAACTCAGGGGTCAACGTAACATACTGACTGTAAAAACAACCTAAACTCAGGGGTCAACGTAACATACTGACTGTAAAAACAACCTAAACTCAGGGGTCAACGTAACATACTGACTGTAAAAACAACCTAAACTCAGGGGTCAACATAACATACTGACTGTAAAAACAACCTGAACTCAGGGGTCAACATAACATACTGACTGTAAAAACAACCTGAACTCAGGGGTCAACATAACATACTGACTGTAAAAGAGACAATAATAAGACTGTAACAAGTGTATTTGCAGGGTATGTGACTAGATTAGGAGGTCAGTTTGTAGACCAACACCCAGTGGGTTTTGTTAACCAGAGGGTATGAAACCATAGTGGTAAACATTACTTCTGTTATGAGAAACATTAAGTTGTGTCGGGACAGAGATCTTTCTGTGGATCCATGAATGTCGCTGGTGGCAGACTGAGACACCATGAAGATACAGCAGATCAAGGAGAACCGGGAGGCCCACCTGGCAGCCATGATGGAACGCCTGCAGGAGAAGTGAGAGAAGACTGGCCAGTGGTATTGTAGTAATAGTACTGCAGTAGTGGTAGTAGTTCTGTGGTAGTAGTAGTAATGGTGTAGTAGTAATGGTATAGTAGTAATGGTGTAGCAGGGTAGTAATGTAATAGTAATGTAAGATGGAGCAGATCAAGGAGAACCGCCAGGCCCAATTGACCATCCTACCGATCCTCGACTTCGGCGATGTCAATAACAAAATAGCCTCCAATACCCTACTCAATAAATTGGATGCAGTCTATCACAGTGCCATCCGTTTTGTCACCAAAGCCCCATATACTACCCGCCACTGTGACCTGTACGCTCTCGTTGGCTGGTCCTCGCTTCATACTCGTCGCCAAACCCACTGGCTCCAGGTCATCTACAAGACCCTTCTAGATAAAGTCCTTCCTTATCTCAGCTCGCTGGTCACCATAGCAGCACCGACCTGTAGCACGAGCTCAGCAGGTATATCTCTCTAGTCACCCCCAAAACCAATTCTTCCTTTGGCCGCCTCTCCTTCCAGTTCTCTGCTGCCAATGACTGGTACGAACTACAAAAGTCTCTGAAACTGGAAACACTTAGCTCCCTCACTAGCTTTAAGCACCAGCTGTCAGAGCAGCTCACAGATTACTGCACCTGTACATAGCCCATCTATAATTTAGCCCAAACAGCTACAGTGGGGCAAAAAAGTATTTAGTCAGCCACCAATTGTGCAAGTTCGCCCACTTAAATAGATGCGAGAGGCCTGTAATTTTCATCATATGTATACTTCAACTATGACAGACAAAATGAGAAAAACAATCCTGAAAATCACATTGTAGGATTTTTAATGAATTTATTTGCAAATTATGGTGGAAAATAAGTATTTGGTCAATAACAAAAGTTTCTCAATACTTTGTTATATCCCCATTGTTGGCAATGACAGAGGTCAAACGTTTTCTGTAAGTCTTCACAAGGTTTTCACACACTGTTGCTGGTATTTTGGCCCATTCCTCCATGCAGATCTCCTCTAGAGCAGTGATGTTTTGGGGCTGTTGCTGGGCTACACGGACTTTCAACTCCCTCCAAATATTTTCTATGGGGTTGAGATCTGGAGACTGGCTAGGCCACTCCAGGACCTTGAAATGCTTCTTACGAAGCCACTCCTTCGTTGCCCAGGCGGTGTGTTTGGAATCATTGTCATGCTGAAAGATCCAGCCACGTTTCATCTTCAATGCTCTTGCTGACGGAAGGAGGTTTTCACTCAAAATCTCACGATACATGGCCCCATAAATTCTTTCCTTTACATGGATCAGTCGTCCTGGTCCCTTTGCAGAAAAACAGCCCCAAAGCATGATGTTTCCACCCCCATGCTTCACAGTAGGTATGGTGTTCTTTGGATGCAACTCAGCATTCTTTGTCCTCCAAACACGACGAGTTGAGTTTTTACCAAAAAGTTATATTTTGGTTTCATCTGACCATATGACATTCTCCCAATCTTCTTCTGGAATCATCCAAATTCTCTCTAGCAAAATTCAGACGGGCCTTGACATGTACTGGCTTAAGCAGGGGGACACGTCTGGCAATGCAGGATTTGAGTCCCTGGCGGCATAGTGTGTTACTGATGGTAGGCTTTGTTTCTTTGGTCCCAGCTCTCTGCAGGTCATTCACTAGGTCCCCCCGTGTGGTTCTGGGATTTTTGCTCACCGTTCTTGTGATCATTTTGACCCCACGGGGTGAGATCTTGCGTGGAGCCCTAGATCGAGGGAGATAATCAGTGGTCTTGTATGTCTTCCATTTCCTAATAATTGCTCCCACAGTTGATTTATTCAAACCAAGATGCTTACCTATTGCAGATTCAGTCTTCCCAGCATGGTGCAGGTCTACAATTTTGTTTCTGGTGTCCTTTGACAGCTCTTTGGTCTTGGCCATAGTGGAGTTTGGAGTGTGACTGTTTGAGGTTGTGGACAGCTGTCTTTTATACTGATAACAAGTTCAAACAGGTGCCATTAATACAGGTAACGAGTGGAGGACAGAGGAGCCTCTTAAAGAAGAAGTTACAGGTCTGTGAGAGCCAGAAATTTTGCTTGTTTGTAGGTGACCAAATACTTATTTTCCACCATAATTTGCAAATAAATTCATTAAAAATCCTACAATGTGATTTTCTGGATTTAAAAAAAAAAAAAATTCTGTCATAGTTGAAGTGTACCTATGATGACAATTACAGGCCTTTCTCATCTTTGTAAGTTGGAGAACTTGCACAATTGGTGGCTGACTAAATACTTTTTTGCCCCACTGTACCTCTTCCCCTACTGTATTTATTTATTTATTTAGCTCCTTTTTAGCCCATTATTTATATCTCTACTTTGCACATTCTTCCACTGCAAATCAACCATTCCAGTGTTTTACTTGCTATATTGTATTTACTTTGCCATCACAGCCTTTTTTTGCCTTTACCTCCCTTATTTATCTCACCTCATTTGCTCACATCGTATATAGACTTATTTTTCGACTGTATGTTTGTTTATTCCATGTGTAACTCTGTGTTGTTGTATGTGTCACACTGTTTTGCTTTATATTGACCAGGTCGCAATTGTAAATGAGAACTTGTTCTCAACTTGCCTACCGGGTTAAATAAAGGTGAAAAAATAAAAAATTATTAGGAGAAGGTGTGATCTAGAATTAGAATGATAGAACTAGAATAAAAATAGACTTCATTCTAAGAAACCACTAGGGGTGCATCCTGCCTGTGTAATAATAATATGTTGAACTCAGGGATCAACATAACATACTGACTAAAAACAACCTGAACTCAGGGATCAACATAACATACTGACTATAAAAACAACCTGAACTCAGGGGTCAACATAACATACTGACTATAAAAACAACCTGAACTCAGGGGTCAACGTAACATACTGACTATAAAAACAACCTGAACTCAAGGGTCAACGTAACATACTGACTATAAAAACAACCTGAACTCAAGGGTCAACGTAACACACTGACTGTAAAAACAACCTGAACTCAGGGGTCAACATGACACACTGACTGTAAAAACAACCTAAACTCAGGGGTCAACATAACATACTGACTGTAAAAGAGACAATAATTGGGACTGTTACAAGTCTATTTGCTGGGTATGTGGCTAGATTATACGATCAGTCTGTAGACCAACACCCAGTGGGTTTTGTTAACCAGAGGGTATGAAACCAGGCGCCTCCCGAGGGGTGCAGTGATCTAAGGCACTGCACCACAGTGCTTGCTGTGTCACTAGATATCCTGGTTCGAGTCCAGGCTCTGTCGAACAGTTAGCCCAGCGTCATCCGGGTTAAGGGAGGGTTTGGCCGGCAGGGATGTTTTTGTCCCATCATGCAGTGCACGCACGCAGTAACGCAGAACCTCAGTAATAGGGATGGGGGTCACTGAGGTCCATGTGTTATTGTCATGCAGAGTAAAGTTTATCCTGAAGCATCAGTTCTCTGATCCGGAATACTGAAGACATAGAAGTCTACAACATTGACTGGCACAGAGACCTTTATCCAGGCACTGTGTAACAATGTATTCAGTATTAGCTACCAGGAAGGACGGCCTGAACTCTCAACAATAGACACCCACTTCCCCAGAGTCTGCTAGATGGAAAGGCAGATAGACAATAACTGGGTCAGCTGACACAAACAACACTGGCTCCATAACCATGGGTGGACAGACAGACGGGTGGATGGATGGACAGACAGACGGGCGGATGGGTGGACAGATGGACAGGCGGACAGGCGGACGGACAGGCGGACAGGCGGACAGGCGGACGGACAGACGGGCGGATGGGTGGACAGATGGACAGGCGGACAGGCGGACGGACAGGCGGACGGACAGATGGACAGGCGGACCGACAGGCGGACAGGCGGACGGACAGACAGACAGGGGGACAGACAGACGGACAGGCGGACGGACAGACGGACAGGCGGACCGACATGCGGACAAACTGATAGCTATAATGTTTACTCTCCTGTGCCTTTTATAACACAACAAGTCGGGTCCCAGGAACATTTGCTGTTTGTTCCGTCAAGGTTTCCAGTTCTAGAACGGTTGCTAAATCTAATCAACTCAAAGTCCCATTTGCACATTCCTGATCTTTTGTGGACAGACTATGTTACATAAATCGAGTATCTGACACATTTTTTGTTCTGAGTTTTCCAAGATGAACCCATTCCTAACACAGAGTGCTGTTGTTTCCAGCAGGGGGCAGTAAAGCTTTTTGACTATCAATACTGAACTTAATTGTATTGTCAATACTGTATTGCATTGAATGAAAGGGGCTTTTTAGATTCCCTACAGTGCTTTTATTGAAGTCTTAAGTCTTGTATGTGAGCGTCTTGATCTGGTGCAGCACTTGTACTTCCAAGTCTAACATCCCAGCATTCTAAAGTCTAACATCCCAGTATTCTCAAGTCTAACATCCCAGTATTCTCAAGTCTAACATCCCAGTATTCTAAAGTCTAACATCCCAGTATTCTCAAGTCTAACATCCCAGCATTCTAAAGTCTAACATCCCAGTATTCTAAAGTCTAACATCCCAGCATTCTAAAGTCTAACATCCCAGTATTCTCAAGTCTAACATCCCAGTATTCTAAAGTCTAACATCCCAGTATTCTAAAGTCTAACATCCCAGTATTCTAAAGTCTAACATCCCAGTATTCTAAAGTCTAACATCCCAGTATTCTAAAGTCTAACATCCCAGTATTCTAAAGTCTAACATCCCAGTATTCTAAAGTCTAACATCCCAGTATTCTAAAGTCTAACATCCCAGTATTCTAAAGTCTAACATCCCAGTATTCTAAAGTCTAACATCCCAGTATTCTAAAGTCTAACATCCCAGTATTCTATAGCATGCTGTTTACCACCCTAATAAGAGGATACATTGTTGTCTTCTCACCCAGGGTGGAGCCAGGTGCCATCTAGCAGGCTGTAGAGCCCCGAGATACCCTGTAATGAACATGAACTCTCCCTGGCAGTCACAGAGGAGGCCTTTCTCCCAGCGTTTCATCAACACTCCAGTCCCCTATTGATGGGGCCAACACTGGCTTTATATACTGTACAAACAGCAGCTAGGAGCCGCAGCACACTGACTCATTCTTCTTTGTGTGAGAACGTAGGGGGAGCCCCTGTCTGCTCCTTTGTGATGGTGTCTGTCAACAGTGTAGTTGTGTAGTTGGAGGCTGAGGCCATTGTGGCGGCCAGTGCCTTTTATTGACTCAGGGCCTTGTCAGGTTTGTTCCCAGGGCCCAACCTGAGGGCTCATGAATAATGGAGACAGGATCCTCGGGTGCAGAGGGAGGTTGAGAGGAAGTTTGGCACACTATTCACTATTTAGTGCACTACTTTTGACCAGGGCCCACAGGGAATAGGGTGCCATTTGGGACACATCATTTGACGAAGTGGGGTTATTTCAAATCTGAAGCTGCTTGTTTTAACCTTTTAAGAAAACGAGTAATGGTGGGGTCACATTCACTACCAGTGTGTCTGCTGTAACCTTGAGTCAGATAGCTGCAGTGCTCTGTGTGTGTGCAATGTATTTATGCATGTGCGTGTGCGTGTGTGTGTAACATACTATACATCTGGATGTTGATGTATTATGTTGACTCAGTAAGAATCACGTGTGCAGGTCCTTGTATATTCACAGAGCTAAGACATCCCGAAGATTTGACAGTTGAGAAAGTTATTTTTCCTTTCTGAGACCTCGGGCAAGTTTATACAGCCTTTCACTTGTCACAGCAACCACTTCCTGATCTGTGTGGACTGAGGGTTTGTCCTTTTCCCATTCACTTCTGGGAATGTTATTCTCCTCTTCACCTATAACCTTCACCTGTCCCTGCTCTGTGTATAGAGGAGTAACCCACCGGTCCCTGCTCTGTGTATAGAGGAGTAATCCACCGGTCCCTGCTCTGTGTATAGAGGAGTAACCCACCGGTCCCTGCTCTGTGTATAGAGGAGTAATCCACCTGTCCCTGCTCTGTGTATAGAGGAGTAACCCACCGGTCCCTGCTCTGTGTATAGAGGAGTAATCCACCTGTCCCTGCTCTGTGTATAGAGGAGTAATCCACCTGTCCCTGCTCTGTGTATAGAGGAGTAATCCACCTGTCCCTACTCTGTGTATAGAGGAGTAATCCTTCCCCTATCCCTACTCTGTGTATAGAGGAGTAATCCACCTGTCCCTGCTCTGTGTATAGAGGAGTAATCCTTCCCCTATCCCTACTCTGTGTATAGAGGAGTAATCCACCTGTCCCTGCTCTGTGTATAGAGGAGTAATCCACCTGTCCCTGCTCTGTGTATAGAGGAGTAATCCACCTGTCCCTGCTCTGTGTATAGAGGAGTAATATACCGGTCCCTGCTCTGTGTATAGAGGAGTAATCCACCTGTCCCTGCTCTGTGTATAGAGGAGTAACCCACCGGTCCCTGCTCTGTGTATAGAGGAGTAATCCACCTGTCCCTGCTCTGTGTATAGAGGAGTAATCCACCTGTCCCTGCTCTGTGTATAGAGGAGTAATCCACCGGTCCCTGCTCTGTGTATAGAGGAGTAATCCACCTGTCCCTGCTCTGTGTATAGAGGAGTAATCCACCGGTCCCTGCTCTGTGTATAGAGGAGTAAACCACCTGTCCCTGCTCTGTGTATAGAGGAATAATCCACCTGTCCCTGCTCTGTGTATAGAGGAGTAATCCACCGGTCCCTGCTCTGTGTATAGAGGAGTAATCCACCGGTCCCTGCTCTGTGTATAGAGGAGTAATCCACCGGTCCCTGCTCTGTGTATAGAGGAGTAATCCACCGGTCCCTGCTCTGTGTATAGAGGAGTAATCCTTCACCTGTAGACCAGGACCTTCCACCTAATCCTACAGGATTACTCTAGATGCTTTAGTACGGCCTTTTATTTAGTTATGACAGGCCTGTGTCAACAATGTTACCTTCTCATTCCACAACGTGATGGAAAAAATCTTTGTCCAGGGAAAGCCACTTGTCTAAACAGATAACTCTGAGAACGACAAATGTTATTTTTTTGTTATAAATGGGAACGTAGTGATTGATTTGAGTCTGTATGAAAGCACAAACTGCAGTGTGATTTAACCACAACTGTTCATACTATTTATAGGAAGAGCCATGGTGCCCATATTTGGGCATGGAGTTCTGCCAAATTGTGGAATAATCACATGGCCTTGGTCTGATCTACTGATCACTTTGCATCCTAAATAACTAGTCATTATTATATGAAGAGTCACAGTCAGTCACAAGTTACTCGTAAACGCATCATGTCAGCTGTGAAGTCGGACAAGCCCACTTTCTCTCACAGGCATGGAGAATGTCCTTGAGATGTTGTTGCCAGCTCTGAGCTCCAGCAGGGGGCTTGTGTTATGGTCCGTGCTCCCCAGTCTCAGCCATCTGTTGTCAGGCTCACACGGCCTTGGGACCTGCCCTCTCCTCACAGCCTCCACGGGCGGCTGCTGTATGAAGGGGGGCGAGAGGCTCAAGGCTCTCTGTGTGTGTATGTAGGGAGGAGGCTTACTTGTGTGATGGGAGCCTTTTCATGCCTCTTGCTTTGATCTTCTCTCTGTGCCTCAGGCCCCCAGTCTGCAGAGCATACCGATGGGGGGACGTGGGGGTACGGGGGCGGCCGCTGCTCCTCTCACTGAGACACTGCTTGTTCTGTGTCCATAACGCTGGGAGGTGCTGCAAGCTGTACAGGGGACACTGCAATCACAATCTGCACAGGGGACACTGCAATCACAAGCTGCACATGGGACACTACAATCACAAGCTGCACATGGGACACTGCAATCACAAGCTGCACATGGGACACTGCAATCACAAGCTGCACATGGGACACTGCAATCACAAGCTGCACATGGGACACTGCAATCACAAGCTGCACATGGGACACTACAATCACAAGCTGCACAGGGGACACTACAATCACAAGCTGCACATGGGACACTACAATCACAAGCTGCACATGGGACACTGCAATCACAAGCTGCACATGGGACACTGCAATCACAAGCTGCACATGGGACACTGCAATCACAAGCTGCACATGGGACACTACAATCACAAGCTGCACAGGGGACACTACAATCACAAGCTGCACATGGGACACTGCAATCACAAGCTGCACATGGGACACTACAATCACAAGCTGCACATGGGACACTACAATCACAAGCTGCACAGGGGACACTACAATCACAAGCTGCACATGGGACACTACAATCACAAGCTGCACATGGGACACTACAATCACAAGCTGCACATGGGACACTACAATCACAAGCTGCACAGGGGACACTACAATCACAAGCTGCACATGGGACACTACAATCACAAGCTGCACAGGGGACACTACAATCACAAGCTGCACATGGGACACTACAATCACAAGCTGCACAGGGGACACTACAATCACAAGCTGCACATGGGACACTACAATCACAAGCTGCACATGGGACACTGCAATCACAAGCTGCACATGGGACACTACAATCACAAGCTGCACATGGGACACTACAATCACAAGCTGCACATGGGACACTACAATCACAAGCTGCACATGGGACACTACAATCACAAGCTGCACAGGGGACACTACAATCACAAGCTGCACATGGGACACTACAATCACAAGCTGCACATGGGACACTACAATCACAAGCTGCACATGGGACACTACAATCACAAGCTGCACATGGGACACTGCAATCACAAGCTGCACATGGGACACTACAATCACAAGCTGCACATGGGACACTGCAATCACAAGCTGCACATGGGACACTACAATCACAAGCTGCACATGGGACACTACAATCACAAGCTGTGTCCTAAATGGCACTTTTCTATGTACAGGGTGTCTTTACTATGATCCTCAAACAAATACACACACACATTACACACACATTACACACACATTACACACACACATTACACACACATTACACACACATTACACACACGTTACACACACACATTACACACACATTACACACACATTACACACACATTACACACACATTACACACACATTACACACATTACACACATTACACACACATTACACACACATTACACACACATTACACACATTACACACACATTACACACACATTGCACACACGTTACACACACATTACACACACATTACACACACATTACATACACATTACACACACATTACACACACATTACACACACGTTACACACACATTACACACACATTACATACACATTACACACACATTACATACACATTACACACACATTACATACACATTACACACACATTACACACACATTACACACACATTACACACATATTACACACACATTACACACACGTTACACACACGTTACACACACATTACACACACATTACACACATATTACACACACATTACACACACGTTACACACACGTTACACACACATTACACACACATTACACACACATTGCACACACGTTACACACACGTTACACACACATTACGCACACATTACGCACACATTACACACACATTACACACACGTTACACACACGTTACACACACATTACACACACATTACACACACAAAACAGTGGAATTCCACACCAAAACAAAATTTGTTCTCGAAAATCAGGATATTGAAACACAAGACATAATGTGACAGCCAACTAATTTAATGTGACAGTCTCCAACCCCCCTACCCCTTCCCCCAATCACCCTCATCCTCCCCTTTCACTCCCTGCTGGGTAGTCAGCAGTCAGCCATGGGCTGAGTGAGGAGAACAGATGTGAAAGCGGTGACCCTAATTGTGGACTAATTGGATGGGTAGAACACTTACCTTTCATTAGACATGTGTTAGACCCTGACAACCAATCACCGACCAACAACACCATCTCAACACATGACTGCACTTAATAATGCATGACCAACACATTTGGGTCGATGGGAGGGAGTGAGGGAGGGAGGAAGAGGAGGGAGGGAGGGAGGGAGGGAGGGGGAGGAGGGAGGGAGGAGGAGGAGGAGGAGGGAGGGAGGGAGGGAGGGGGGAGGAGGAGGGACAGAGGGGGAATGTCTGTGTTCTAATAACAGGGTGATGATGTGGGGGGTGTCTCTGTTCTAATAACAGTGTGAGGATATGGGGGGTGTCTGTGTTCTAATAACAGTGTGATGATATGGGGGGTGTCTGTGTTCTAATAACAGTGTGATGATGTGGGGGGTGTCTGTGTTCTAATAACAGTGTGATGATGTGGGGGGTGTCTGTGTTCTAATAACAGTGTGATGATGTGGGGGGTGTCTGTGTTCTAATAACAGTGTGATGATGTGGGGGGTGTCTGTGTTCTAATAACAGTGTGATGATATGGGGGGTGTCTGTTCTAATAACATAGTGTGATGATGTGGGGGGTGTCTGTGTTCTAATAACAGTGTGATGATGTGGGGGGTGTCTGTGTTCTAATAACAGTGTGATGATATGGGGGGTGTCTGTGTTCTAATAACAGTGTGATGATATGGGGGGTGTCTGTGTTCTAATAACAGTGTGATGATATGGGGGGTGTCTGTGTTCTAATAACAGTGTGATGATTATCCCATTGGAGGTAACAACGACAGATTGGTGAACTGCCATGACAACAAGCCACCGCACCTTATTCCTGCATTTCAGCGCCTTTACATTGAATAAAGCCATCTCCTTTACATTGAATAAAGCCATCTCCTTTACATTGAATAAAGCCATCTCCTTTACATTGAATAAAGCCATCTCCTTTACATTGAATAAAGCCATCTCCTTTACATTGAATGGCAGTGTTGGATTGGGAAGATTGGCACCAGACATAGTAGTACGGTGTTTAACTACATTAACTACTACATCTCTCTCTCTCTCTCTCTCTCTCTCTCTCTCTCTCTCTCTCTCTCTCTCTCTCTCTCTCTCTCCACCATCAGTGTGTTGGCTGTCTGGTGTATTGTATGTAACTACATTAACAGATGGTGAAATTGGGATTAAAAAGAGAGGGAGTAATGGAGAGGGAGTAACGGAGAGATAATGAGAAAGGAAAAAAGAAAGGAGGAAAAGAGAGAATAAGTGTCACAGAGACTGAGAGAGAGACAGAGAGACGGAGAGACAGAGAGAGACAGAGAGACGGAGAGAGAGAGAGAGAGAGAGACGGAGAGAGAGAGAGAGACGGAGAGAGAGAGAAAGAGACAGAGAGAGACAGAGAGAGAGAGAGAGACAGACAGACAGACAGACAGAGACAGAGAGAGAGGTAGACATAAAGAGAGAGAGAGACAGAGAGAGACTGACACCCCTATCAGATCACAGCAAAATCACAGTCTACTTGAACCCAGGCCAACCGCACCAGCATATGGTCTCACAAGGGGTCTGAATATCTCATCTCGGTACCTAATGGCAGTCAGGCTACCTCTGGTGAGCACATGGAGGGCTGTGCGGCCCCCCAAAGAAATGCCACCCCACACCATGACTGACCCACCGCCAAACCGGTCATGCTGGAGGATGTTGCAGGCAGCAGAACGTTCTCCACGGTGTCTCCAGACTCTGTCACGTCTGTCACATGTGCTCAGTGTGAACCTGCTTTCATCTGTGAAGAACACAGGGCGCCAGTGTCGAATTTGCCAATCTTGGTGTTCTCTGGCAAATGCCAAACGTCCTGCACGGTGTTGGGCTGTCTCTCTCTCTATATAGCAGCAGGTCCAGCCTCTCTCTATATACGTATAGTAGCAGGTCCAGTCTCTCTCTATATACGTATATTAGTAGGTCCAGTCTCTCTCTATATAGTAGCAGGTCCAGTCTCTCTCTCTATATAGCAGCAGGTCCAGCCTCTCTCTATATACGTATATTAGCAGGTCCAGTCTCTCTCTCTATATAGCAGCAGGTCCAGCCTCTCTCTATATACGTATATTAGTAGGTCCAGTCTCTCTCTATATATAGTAGCAGGTCCAGTCTCTCTCTATATACGTATATTAGTAGGTCCAGTCTCTCTCTATATATAGTAGCAGGTCCAGCCTCTCTCTATATAGTAGCAGGTCCAGTCTCTCTCTATATATAGCAGCAGGTCCAGCCTCTCTCTATATACGTATATTAGCAGGTCCAGTCTCTCTCTCTATATAGCAGCAGGTCCAGCCTCTCTCTATATACATATAGTAGCAGGTCCAGTCTCTCTCTATATACGTATATTAGCAGGTCCAGTCTCTCTCTCTATATAGCAGCAGGTCCAGCCTCTCTCTATATACGTATATTAGTAGGTCCAGTCTCTCTCTATATATAGTAGCAGGTCCAGCCTCTCTCTATATACGTATATTAGTTGGTCCAGTCTCTCTCTATATACGTATATTAGCAGGTCCAGTCTCTCTCTATATACAGTACGTATATTAGCAGGTCCAGTCTCTCTCTCTATATAGCAGCAGGTCCAGCCTCTCTCTATATACGTATATTAGTAGGTCCAGTCTCTCTCTATATATATTAGCAGGTCCAGTCTCTCTCTCTATATAGCAGCAGGTCCAGCCTCTCTCTATATACGTATAGTAGCAGGTCCAGTCTCTCTCTATATATAGTAGCAGGTCCAGTCTCTCTCTATATACGTATATTAGCAGGTCCAGCCTCTCTCTATATACGTATAGTAGCAGGTCCAGTCTCTCTCTATATACGTATAGTAGCAGGTCCAGTCTCTCTCTATATATAGTAGCAGGTCCAGTCTCTCTCTATATAGTAGCAGGTCCAGTCTCTCTCTATATATGTATATTAGCAGGTCCAGTCTCTCTCTCTATATAGCAGCAGGTCCAGCCTCTCTCTATATACGTATAGTAGCAGGTCCAGTCTCTCTCTATATATAGTAGCTGGTCCAGTCTCTCTCTATATATAGTAGCAGGTCCAGTCTCTCTCTATATATGTATATTAGCAGGTCCAGTCTCTCTCTCTATATAGCAGCAGGTCCAGCCTCTCTCTATATACGTATATTAGCAGGTCCAGTCTCTCTCTATATACAGTACGTATATTAGCAGGTCCAGTCTCTCTCTC
Source organism: Oncorhynchus mykiss (assembly GCF_013265735.2). Classification (NCBI taxonomy): domain Eukaryota; kingdom Metazoa; phylum Chordata; class Actinopteri; order Salmoniformes; family Salmonidae; genus Oncorhynchus; species Oncorhynchus mykiss. The sequence continues at coordinate 5,937,566 of NC_048566.1, read as the reverse complement.
TATATAGCAGCAGGTCCAGCCTCTCTCTATATACGTATATTAGTAGGTCCAGTCTCTCTCTATATATATTAGCAGGTCCAGTCTCTCTCTCTATATAGCAGCAGGTCCAGCCTCTCTCTATATACGTATAGTAGCAGGTCCAGTCTCTCTCTCTATATAGTAGTAGGTCCAGTCTCTCTCTATATATATTAGCAGGTCCAGTCTCTCTCTCTATATAGCAGCAGGTCCAGTCTCTCTCTCTATATACGTATAGTAGCAGGTCCAGTCTCTCTCTATATACGTATATTAGTAGGTCCAGTCTCTCTCTATATATATTAGCATGTCCAGTTTCTCTCTATATATGTATATTAGTAGGTCCAGTCTCTCTCTATATATAGTAGCAGGTCCAGTCTCTCTCTATATACGTATATTAGTAGGTCCAGCCTCTCTCTCTCTACAGCAGCAGGTCCAGTCTCTCTCTCTATATAGCAGCAGGTCCAGTCTCTCTCTATATACGTATATTAGTAGGTCCAGTCTCTCTCTATATATAGTAGCAGGTCCAGTCTCTCTCTATATACGTATATTAGTAGGTCCAGCCTCTCTCTCTCTACAGCAGCAGGTCATGTCTCTCTCTCTATATAGCAGCAGGTCCAGCCTCTTATTTCATGATCTTAGCCAGCCAGAGTTACGTTTCACTCCAGTTTTTGTTTTTGCCACTTTCCCATTGATATGCAAACATTGTTTTCCGGAATGTAGGTCGGGGGACAATGTGTGGCCTCAAAAACTGTTTTCTCTTTGGTCCTCACTTCCCTGGTGAGGACTTCACGTGCTGTCTCCTGTTGTGCTGGTTTGGGAACCAGTCTTTAGGGCTGCCTTGCCTGCCTTCCAACCATTGTGTCATTGCTTAAGGCTGGATGCTGGTAGTAGGTGTATTGGATTATAGTGTGCCTGCTTATGGTGTGATATGAACTCTGTTACAGGGTAGATATGGCAGTAGGTTTGGAAGAATGCATCAAGTCTACCAAACATACATATTGTGATGGAGATTGGAGTGTTTGCCAATACTTAGTGTTTAAAATATGTTTTATTTTGGGTTAATGGTTAGAATAGTTTATGAAAACTATCTTTGAAGACTCTAGAATTCAAGAGAAGGTCAGTGTTTAAGTTAAAAGCACCCTATTCACTACATGCCCTGTGAGCCCTGGTCCAACGTAGTGCACTATATGTAGGGTTTAGGGACTAGGATGCCATTTAGGAAGAGTCCATGTGATGTCACTGGTGTGTAACCTGAGGAGCTGTCTTCAAATCAAAACAAACCTTTGACTAAACAGAGGAACATGGAAATGAACACATCCTCCTTTACAAGGTTTCACCTGTCCAGAAACCACCGCACACTAACATTAATGGATTACTTTACAAGGTTTCACCTGTCCAGAAACCACCGCACACTAAAATGAAAGGATGACTTTACAAGATTTCTGTAAGGGCGTTCGTCTGTAGGAGGAAGAGAAGCGGACCAAAGCGCAGCGTGGTGGTTATTCATGTTTTAATAAATCACTACACATGAACAAACTCACAAAAACAAGAAATGTGAAAACGCAAAACAGTCCTATCCTGTGACAACAAACACAGTGACAGGAACAATCACCCACAAACACACAGTGAAACCCAGGCTACCTAAGTATGATTCTCAATCAGAGACAACTAATGACACCTGCCTCTGATTGAGAACCATACTAGGCCGAAAACATAGAAATGCCCCAAAACATAGAAAAACAAACATAGACTGCCCACCCAACTCACGCCCTGACCATACTAAATAAATACAAAACAGAAATAGAGGTCAGAACGTGACAGTACCCCCCCCCAAAGGTGCGGACTCCGGCCGCAAAACCTTGACCTATAGGGGAGGGTCTGGGTGGGCGTCTGTCCGCGGTGGCGGCTCTGGCGCGGGACGCGGACCCCACTTCACCATTGTCTTAGTCCGCCTTATTGTCCGCCTCCCTGGCTTACTCACCATGGCCACCCCTCTCAATGACCCCACTGGACAGAGGGGCTGCTCGGGACAGAGGGGCAGCTCGGGACAGAGGGGCAGCAGCTGCTCGGGACAGAGGGACACCTGCTCGGGACAGAGGGGCGGCAGCTGCTCGGGACAGAGGGGCGGCAGCAGCTTGGGACAGAGGGGCGACAGCTGCTCGGGACAGAGGGGCAGCTGCTCGGGCGGCCCCTGGCTGACTGACGGCACTGGCGGCCCCTGGCTTACTGGCGGCCCCTGGCTGACTGGCGGCACTGGCGGCCCCTGGCTTACTGGCGGCCCCTGGCTTACTGGCGACCCCTGGCTTACTGGCGGCACTGGCGGCCCCTGGCTGACTGGCGGCACTGGCGGCCCCTGGCTGACTGGCGGCACCTGGCTGACTGGCGGCACTGGCGGCCCCTGGCTGACTGGCGGCACTGGCGGCCCCTGGCTGACTGGCGGCACTGGCGGCCCCTGGCTGACTGGCGGCACTGGCGGCCCCTGGCTGACTGGCGGCACTGGCGGCCCCTGGCTGACTGGCGGCACTGGCGGCCCCTGGCTGACTGGCGGCACTGGCGGCTCCTGGCAGACGGGCGGCACTGGCGGCTCCTGGCAGACGGGAGGCACTGGCGGCTCCTGGCAGACGGGCGGCACTGGGCAGACGGGCGGCACTGGCGGCGCTGGGCAGACGGGCGGCGCTGGCGCCGCTGGGCAGACGGGCGGCGCTGGCGGCGCTGGGCAGACGGGAGGCTCAGCTGGCGCTGGGCAGACGGGAAGCTCAGCTGGCGCTGGGCAGACGGGAAGCTCCGGCAACGCTGGAGAAGAGGAAGGCCCTGGTAGCGCCGGAGAGGCGGGAGACTCCGGCAGCGGCGCCGGACAGGCGGGAGGCTCCGGCAGAGGCGCCGGACAGGCGGGAGGCTCCGGCAGAGGCGCCGGACAGGCGGGAGGCTCCGGCAGAGGCGCCGGACAGGCGGGAGGCTCCGGCAGAGGCGCCGGACAGGCGGGAGGCTCCGGCAGAGGCGCCGGACAGGCGGGAGGCTCCGGCAGAGGCGCCGGACAGGCGGGAGGCTCCGGCAGAGGCGCCGGACAGGCGGGAGGCTCCGGCAGCGGCGCCGGACAGGCGGGAGGCTCCGGCCGCGCCGGACAGACGAGAGGCTCCGGCAGAGGCGCCGGACAGGTGGGAGGCTCCGGCAGCGCTGGAGAGGAGGAAGCCCCTGTAAGGATGGGCCGGAGAGACAGCCTGGTACGGGGGGCTGCCACCGGAGGGCTGGTGCGTGGAGGTGGTGACGGATAGACCGGACCGTGAAGGCGTACTGGAGATCTTGAGAGCAGGGCTGGCACCAACCGCCCTGGCTGGATCTTCACCCTAGCCCGGCAGATGTGGGGAGCTGGGATGTAGCGCACCGGGCTAAGCACGCGTACTGGGGACACCGTGCGCACAACTGCATAACACGGTGCCTGACCAGCACCACGCCCGCCACAGTTAGCACTGCTAGGAGCACTGTAGTGCTGAGATGGCACAGGACGTGCAAGGCTAGGGAGATGCACAGGAGGCCTGGTGCTTGAGGCTGGCACAGTCTTCACCAGACCCCTCGCACGCACCTCAGGATGAGTATGGAGAGCTGACCCCGGTGCCATTAAATCCCTGACACGCTCCGTCGGGCGAATGTCGTGCCTCATGCACCAAACCAGCAAGTCCCTCATATCACTCTCCTCCAATTTCCCCATTAACTCCTTCACAGTCTCTGCTTCGCTCACCTCCAACACCAGCTCTGGTTCTGAGCTCCTCCTTGGCTCCTCACGATAAACGGGGGGAGTTGGCTCTGGTCTGACTCCTGACTCTGCCACACTCCCCCTGTGCCCCCCCCCAAGAAATTTTTGGGGGTGACTCTCGGGCTTCCATCCGCTCTGCCGTGCTAGTTCCTCATAATGCCGCCTCTCTGCTTTTGCTGCCTCCAGCTCGGCCTTGGGGCGGCAATATTCTCCTGGCTCTGCCCAGGGTCCTTTCCCGTCTAGAATCTCCTCCCAAGTCCATCTCTCCAAGTAGTGCAGCCTCTCCCACTGCTGATTTTGCTGCTGCTGCTGTTGCTCCTCCTGCTGCTGCTTTTGCTGCTGCTGCTGTTGCTCCTGCTGCACCAGTCGCTTCTCCTGCTGCTGCTGTTGCTGCTGCCTCTGTTTACCACGCCGCTTGGTCCTTGGTAGGTGGGTGGTTCTGTAAGGGCGTTCGTCTGTAGGAGGAAGAGAAGCGGACCAAAGCGCAGCGTGGTGGTTATTCATGTTTTAATAAATCACTACACATGAACAAACTAACAAAAACAAGAAATGTGAAAACGCAAAACAGTCCTATCCTGTGACAACAAACACAGTGACAGGAACAATCACCCACAAAGAAACCCAGGCTACCTAAGTATGATTCTCAATCAGAGACAACTAATGACACCTGCCTCTGATTGAGAACCATACTAGGCCGAAAACATAGAAATGCCCCAAAACATAGAAAAACAAACATAGACTGCCCACCCAACTCACGCCCTGACCATACTAAATAAATACAAAACAACAGAAATAGAGGTCAGAACGTGATAATTTCACCTGTCCAGAAACCACCGCACACTAAAATGAAAGGATGACTTTACAAGGTTTCACCTGTTCAGAAACCACCGCACACTAAAATGAAAGGATGACTTTACAAGGTTTCACCTGTCCAGAAACCACCGCACACTAAAATGAATGGATGACTTTACAAGATTTCACCTGTCCAGAAACCACCGCACACTAACATTAATGGATGACTTTACAAGGTTTCACCTGTTCAGAAACCACCGCACACTAACATTAATGGATGACTTTACAAGGTTTCACCTGTCCAGAAACCACCGCACACTAAAATGAAAGGATGACTTTACAAGATTTCACCTGTCCAGAAACCACCGCACACTAACATTAATGGATGACTTTACAAGGTTTCACCTGTTCAGAAACCACCGCACACTAACATTAATGGATGACTTTACAAGGTTTCACCTGTCCAGAAACCACCGCACACTAACATTAATGGATGACTTTACAAGGTTTCACCTGTCCAGAAACCACCGCACACTAACATTAATGGATGACTTTACAAGGTTTCACCTGTCCAGAAACCACCGCACACTAACATTAATGGATGACTTTACAAGGTTTCACCTGTCCAGAAACCACCGCACACTAACATTAATGGATGACTTTACAAGGTTTCACCTGTCCAGAAACCACCGCACACTAAAATGAAAGGATGACTTTACAAGATTTCACCTGTCCAGAAACCACCGCACACTAACATTAATGGATGACTTTACAAGGTTTCACCTGTTCAGAAACCACCGCACACTAACATTAATGGATGACTTTACAAGGTTTCACCTGTCCAGAAACCACCGCACACTAACATTAATGGATGACTTTACAAGGTTTCACCTGTCCAGAAACCACCGCACACTAACATTAATGGATGACTTTACAAGATTTCACCTGTCCAGAAACCACCGCACACTAAAATGAATGGATGACTTTACAAGGTTTCACCTGTCAAAATACAAACACAGACTGAAATTAATGGATGACTTTACAAAGCATTTCCTGTCTAAATACCAACGCAGGTTAAAATGAATGGATGCCTTTATAAGGCATTTCCTGTCTAAATACCACCGCAGGTTAAAATGAATGGATGCCTTTATAAGGCATTTCCTGTCAAAATACAACCAAAGACTAAAATGAATGGATGCCAACAAAGGTAGGAAGGTGAACAGCGAGAAGGAAGGTGTATTTTGGTCTGATGGCTGGTGGGAATGGGTCTGGTCTGGTCCCGGTATAGAAACTGACTGACTGGTTGACCAGATATAATGAGTTAGTTAAATGGCATTTAGCTAACGACTTTATCAACAAGTAAAGCCTAGCTAGCTAGATATATATATATGCACGCCTGTTGACCGACTGACACACACTATATTATAGATCCCTGGTGGATCAGGGTACCTGCCTGACACTGACTGCTTGACTGACTGGGTACTGACTACCTGACTGAGTGCAGACTGACTGACTGACTGCCTGGGTGTAGACTGACTGAATGACTGACTGACTGCCTGACTGACTGGGTGTAGACTGACTGACTGACTGACTGGGTACACACTGACTGACTGATTGGGTACAGACTGACTGGCTGACTGCCTGACTGACTGACTGGGTGTAGACTGACTGACTGACTGACTAACTGCCTGACTGACTGCCTGACTGACTGGGTACAGACTGACTGACTGGGTGTAGACTGACTGACTGACTGGGTACAGACTGACTAACTGACTGACTGACTGACTGGGTACAGACTGACTGACTGACTGACTGGGTACAGACTGACTGACTGGGTGTAGACTGACTGACTGACTGGGTACAGACTGACTGACTGACTGACTGGGTACAGACTGACTGACTGACTGACTGGGTGTAGACTGGAACCAGTGGGAGGGAGACAGGAAGCTGTGGCCCATACGATAACATTGTTGTACTGAGGGTGTCTGGGGGGGACACAGGCAGGTTAGGAGCACCATGGGTAGCGCTGAGATGCATGTCTAAGGTTCTTTCCCAAATAACACCCTATTCCCTATATAGTGCACTACTTTGTCCAGAGACCTCATCAAAAGTAGTGCACTACATAGGAAATAGGGTGTTATTTGGGACACACTATATTGTGTGGCATTTATTTACTCTCTCTTTTTAAATGCCTTTGTCTATTTAGGATTCTAATTATTACATTAAATGAGAACTTTGAATTATTGATTTACTAATGTGTTCTCTTACAGTAGTAGGTTAAGAATGATGATCAAGAAATTAATCCTTACCATGCAGTCAGTCAACACTCACTCACACACACACACACACGCACGCACGCACGCACACACACACACACACACACACACACACACACACACACACACACACACACACACACACACACACACACACACAATTGTGCGCGCGCGCACACACACACATACACACACACACACACACACCCTCCCTTATTCTCTTGCAGTTGTTGCATGACAGATATAAGATGTCTTGGTGGTGTGCACACAGGACGCAGGAGGCCTGTGAGTGCCGTTGCTGCCGACAGACCCCACAGTCGACACAGTAAATCAACCCTGGGAGGTTCCTGTGAGACTTACCTGCTGTGTGTGTGTGTGTGTGTGTGTGCGTGTGTGTGTGTGTGTGTGTGTGTGTGTGTGTGTGTGTGTGTCACATTCAGCCAGCTAGAGAGGGTCTGTAGACGGGTGGGATAACGCTCGCCGGGACCCACTCACACGGAGATTGAATTACCACAGAATTAGCTCAGGGCTGTGAGAAGCAGCACCTCCTGAACACACACACTCACTGAGACACACACACACACAAACACACACACAAACAGTCACAAAGGGAAACCTGAGGGAAGACTGAAGAAGGCAGCTGGGCACACGCCAGGTCTCTAACAAATGCTTTCTGATAGCTTTTAACTTCCTGACTGAGAACCAGTATGAGGCTCATGGTCCATGGGATTCTTGGATTAGTTCATTATAATAGTTCTGGTGCCATATTTATATTTCTTTACAGTAAGGTCATAATATTACAATCATGTAAAATAAAGACGAAGCAAACGAACTAAGGGCAAAGTATTGCAAATCAGAAGACATAATTGTTCCATTGCCATGAGGGCAAACATCCAAGCATCCAGAAGAGATATGAGGGTTGAAATTGGTTTGCTGTGGAAAGCAACAAAATTGGTTTGCTGGGGAAAGCAACAAAATTGGTTTGCTGGGGAAAGCAACAAAATTGGTTTGCTGGGGAAAGCAACAAAATCGGTTTGCTGGGGAAAGTAACAAAATTGGTTTGCTGGGGAAAGCAACAAAATTGGTTTGCTGGGGAAAGCAACATAATTGGTTTGCTGGGGAAAGCAACAAAATTGGTTTGCTGGGGAAAGTAACATAATATGTTTGCTGGGGAAAGTAACATAATTGGTTTGCTGGGGAAAGTAACATCATTGGTTTGCTGGGGAAAGTAACATCATTGGTTTGCTGGGGAAAGTAACATAATTGGTTTGCTGGGGAAAGTAACATAATTGTGTATAATGAACACAAATAATTCAGTACTAATACAGAAGGCCTTGACAGTAGTCCGTGTGAGGAGAACGGTTTGTGTCTGGCTAATGGAAACCATCTGACCACCAGTCTTGGCTAGTGTATCCCAAATGGCACCCTAAAGTGTATATAGTGCACTACTTTTGACCAGGGTAGTGCAAAAGTAGTGCACTATATATGGAATAGGGTGCCATTTGTTACGCATACCTAGTGTAGATGTAGCAGCACCACCGTAGAGCCTGATTAGGGCTAACAGCTCCATAAACAGAGTTGGAGCGACGCCTCCTAAATCCACTGAAGCTCAGGGGAAAGTCACAGAGGGGCCATGTTCGGCTTCTGTCTGGGGTCAAGGTAAAGCAAGTGGTTGTCGTTGATCTGGCTGAGTTGTTAGGTCAGTGGACTGTCTTGCCAAAGGCCTGTCATAACTCCCTAAGCATTCTGGAATACAGAGAGAATAACACAGGGAGGCTGTCCAGGGAGGCTGTCCAGGGAGGCATTCCAGGGGAGGCTGTCTAGGGAGATTGTCCTGTGAGATTGTCCAGGGAGACTGTCTAGCAGGGAGACTCTCCAGCCCGAGAATGGGAGACAGTCCAGCAGGGAGAATGTCCAGCAGGGAGACTGTCCAGCAGGGAGACTGTACAGCAGGGAGACTGTCCAGCAGGGAGACTGTCCAGCAGGGAGACTGTACAGCAGGGAGACTGTCCAGCAGGGAGACTGTACAGCAGGGAGACTGTCCAGCAGGGGGACTGTACAGCAGGGAGACTGTCCAGCAGGGAGACTGTCCAGCAGGGAGACTGTACAGCAGGGAGACTGTACAGCAGGGAGACTGTCCAGCAGGGAGACTGTACAGCAGGGAGACAGTCTAGCAGGGAGACTGTACAGCAGGGAGACTGTACAGCAGGGAGGCTGTCCAGCAGGGAGACTGTACAGCAGGGAGACTGTACAGCAGGGAGGCTGTACAGCAGGGAGACTGTACAGCAGGGAGACTGTCCAGCAGGGAGACTGTACAGCAGGGAGACTGTACATCAGGGAGACTGTCCAGCAGGGAGACTGTACAGCAGGGAGACTGCCCAGCAGGGAGACTGTACAGCAGGGAGACTGTCCAGCAGGGAGACTGTACAGCAGGGAGACTGTACAGCAGGGAGACTGTACAGCAGGGAGACTGTACAGCAGGGAGACTGTCCAGCAGGGAGACTGTACAGCAGGGAGACTGTCCAGCAGGGAGACTGTACAGTAGGGAGACTGTACAGCAGGGAGGCTGTACAGCAGGGAGACTGTCCAGCAGGGAGACTGTCCAGGAGGGAGACTGTACAACAGGGAGACTGTCCAGCAGGGAGACTGTACAGCAGGGAGAGTGTCCAGCAGGGAGACTGTCCAGCAGGGAGACTGTCCAGCAGGGGGACTGTACAGCAGGGAGACTGTCCAGCAGGGAGACTGTCCAGCAGGGAGACTGTACAGCAGGGGGGCTGTACAGCAGGGAGACTGTCCAGCGGGGGGACTGTACAGCAGGGAGACTGTCCAGCAGGGGGACTGTACAGCAGGGAGACTGTACAGCAGGGAGACTGTACAGCAGGGGGACTGTACAGCAGGGAGACTGTCCAGCAGGGAGACTGTACAGCAGGGAGACTGTCCAGCAGGGGGACTGTACAGCAGGGAGACTGTCCAGCAGGGAGACTGTCCAGCAGGGGGACTGTACAGCAGGGAGACTGTCCAGCAGGGAGACTGTCCAGCAGGGAGACTGTACAGCAGGGGGACTGTACAGCAGGGAGACTGTCCAGCAGGGGGACTGTACAGCAGGGAGACTGTCTAGCAGGGGGACTGTACAGCAGGGAGACTGTACAGCAGGGAGACTGTACAGCAGGGGGACTGTACAGCAGGGAGACTGTCCAGCAGGGAGACTGTCCAGCAGGGAGACTGTACAGCAGGGAGACTGTACAGCAGGGAGACTGTCCAGCAGGGGGACTGTACAGCAGGGAGACTGTACAGCAGGGAGACTGTCCAGCAGGGAGACTGTCCAGCAGGGAGACTGTCCAGCAGGGGGACTGTACAGCAGGGAGACTGTCCAGGGGCGCAGGAAGGGATATGACTGTTTTACACCACTGCATTACACACACATGTCAAGCTCTATAACTTGGCCTGTGTGGAAATGTAGGTATTTGCTGCAGTTGGTCAGGACTTGATGTGTGTGTGTGTGTATGTGTGTGTGTGTGTGTGTGTGTGTGTGTGTGTGTGTGTGTGTGTGTGTGTGTGTGTGTGTGTGTGTGTGTGTGTGTGTGTGTGTGTGTGTGTGTGTGTGTGTGTGTGTGTGTGTGTGTGTGTGTGTGTGTGTGTGTGTGTGTGTGCAGCTGCTCCTTGGAATCAACTCCAAGTGCCAACAAGTTAACAACTGAGCTGATGGACAGGCCAGGGAAACAGGTGCTCTCCTCCAAGGTGCTGCTGGGAACAGAACAGAGACAGACAGGGCAGAGACCTGCTCCATGGTGCTGCTGGGAACAGAACAGAGACAGACAGGGCAGAGACCGGCTCCAAGGTGCTGCTGGGAACAGAACAGAGACAGACAGGGGAGAGACCTGCTTTAAGGTGCTGCTGGGAACAGAACAGAGACAGGCAGGGCAGAGACCTGCTCCAAGGTGCTGCTGGGAACAGAACAGAGACAGGCAGGGCAGACACCTGCTCCAAGGTGCTGCTGGGAACAGAACAGAGACAGACAGGGCAGAGACCTGCTCCAAGGTGCTGCTGGGAACAGAACAGAGACAGACAACTGTTGACTCAACTCTGGAGAAACATCTAGTTTTGCTCCTTGGTAAAGATCTGTCAGTGTCATGCTTTTCTTTCTCCAATTACTGGCTGAATGTTTCCTGGGTGAGGGGTGCCATTCAGGCTCCTTGAGCCAGTCAATTCACCTGGTTGCTCTTCAGAACAGGGAACTTCCTAGAAGTGCTTGGCCACTGAAGCAACCAGAGCCACTGGGGCCTCCAGTCCGATCAATGCTGCTGTTGACCCACACAGCTGACAGCATACAATGAACAACACACTCTGCCTAATGGCCCATGAGTCCTGTTACACTACACACCAGTGAAGAAGGCGAGAGCTCTTGGGCTAATGGTTCCTGTGGCCCCTGACTGGGAGCTCAACAGGGGGGCTGAGGACCGACTGACAGGCTGGCTGCCTGGGAGTCTTGGTTTGAGCACCAAGTGGCTATAGGGATCTGGTCAAAAGTAGTGCATTTTATGGAGAATAGCGTGCTATTTGGGACACATCCTTGAGGAGGTTAAAACTATTTATTGAATGGTGATTGAAAACATATTCTGTGGGTTGTCTTAAAGATGCAATATGTATCGGTTTCGGCTACTCGACCAAATTCACATAGAAAATGGAATTATAGATGTCATTTTTGTTGAAAGCAAGTCTAAGAAGTGTTAGATCAGTTCTATGCGCGCTATTTCTATGCCTCCATTCTCTTAAATTTCCAATTGGCTCGTTCATCCCTCCCTCCTCTCCCTGTAACTATTTTCCAGGTCATTGCTGTAAATGAGAACCTGTTCTCAGTAAATTTACATTGTAAAATAAGGGTACAAAAAAATTATGAAATAAAATAAAACATTTTGTTGTTGACGTAAACAGACATTAGGCAAACTATTAGAATACAACATTTGTTTTTTTTTTGCGTAAAATGAAATTAAGCAAACTATTCGAATTTGACCAGGAAATCACTGAGCGATTTCTGCTTAGTGCATCTTTAACTAATGGTAGACCTACATTTGGAGTCTACGGATTATATTTGTATCGCCCATACTGGCATTCAGAGAAGCCCCGCCATCATTGAGCGAAAACAACAAACATGTCACTCAAACGTCAGCTTGATTTTAATAGGCTTAGTACTTTTAGAGCCCGCCTATTCCCCGCCCCTCTCATTTTAAGCTACATGGTCTGAAAATAATACCCCGAGAACAAGGCTTGACTTTAAACAGTTGCGCGGACACGTCGCTTTCACAGGATTTGCGGAGATCACATTGAGGGACAATCTATACTGAATATTGCTACTTGGGATTCTGGAGCAAAATGAGACGAAATCACAATTACAGCTGTTCATCTGATAGCGAACTTGATGACAATATAGAAGTGGAGAAGGACAGTGGTGACGAAAATGTGTATGTTGAAAATTCAGTTATGAAGAATAGGAAATATTTTTTTTAATGAGAAAATCAATTCATTTGTCATTCTGATATAAGCCTAATGTGTAATTGTTTTTGTGGTAGTCTAATCTAAATCACGCATCTCTACACAGTGTATCTCTCTTGAAGCCTATCGTCACCAATATTTTATTGAAACTGAATGAAAATGACTTTGATTATTTCAGAAACCTTGACTCTCCGCATGACTTGATGTCACCCCCGAAAACCACTCAAACTCAAGCCAGAAAACGACGCAGAGGAGTGAGTATTACATTTCTCTTGCATAATTATACTCCATATATATTTCCATTATTAAGGTTCACCATCACCTTGATATGCTGTCGGAGACGCAAACATCTAATTACACCTCGCTCTCATCCACAGATTATTGAGAAACGGCGACGTGACCGAATCAACAACAGCCTGACTGATCTCAGAAGACTTGTGCCAAGTGCGTTTGAGAAGCAGGTAAGGCTACAGACAACTGTATATACCATACAGACCTATTGGATTCAGAGTATATTCATCTCAGTAGTCAACTTCCGCCTTTTCTACATCTGTTGGTTAGGACTGTTATTTTACACGTAACACAATCTAATCGAATTTTTGTCACAGGGATCGTCAAAATTGGAAAAAGCTGAAATTTTGCAGATTACTGTAGATCATTTGAAGATGATACATGCTGCCAGCGGACAAGGTGAGTCAATACCAAAACAATACAAAGATTTGATTTATGATGACAGCCTGTAAAAAACATGTTGTGATAGGGAAACTTCTAGAAAAACTTCTGCATATTTGTCGGGAACTAGGCATATCCTCCAAGCTCCAACACAGAATTAGAACCAAGTGTCTCCATGTCCTTTCGTTCCTCTAGTTGTGTAGTGCTCTGTATACTCCTGTGTGTTGTAGTTCCTGCTCCTGACCCTCTGCCTCCCTCTCCTGGTAGGGTATTTTGAAGCCCACGCCCTGGCCAAGGACTACCGCAGCCTGGGCTTCAGGGAGTGTCTGTCAGAGACGGCCCGCTACCTAAGCATCATGGAGGGCTGGAACAGTGTCAACCCACTCCGCGTACGCCTGGTCTCTCACCTCAACAACTACGCCTCTCAGAGAGACATCCACACTGGATTGACTGGACACCCTGGACAACTAGCCTGGGGCTCCGCTTTGAGGACACCCTCCGCCCACCTGCCACACCCCCTCTTACCACTCCCCCAGGGACGGACACTAGCCCCCCACAGTACCAGCAGCCCACCCTCCTCCTGCTCCATCTCCTCCTCCTCCTCCTCCTCCTCCATGTCATCCCCCTGTTCAACTGAAACCTCAGTGACCTCCAGACTCAGCGTGACGGCCCCCTCAGAGGCACTCAGGGTGCCCCCCAATGACAATCTACCCCTGGGGCTGGCCCTGTCAGTCTCAGCCTCCAAGCTCTCCCAACCACCACCCCTCCTCTCCTCCCTGTCTGCCTTCTCCTTCACTACTTTTCCCCTAGTGTCCCCGGCAGCCCTCAATTCATCAGGCTCCTCCACAGCCCTGGGAAATCAGCCTTACAGGCCCTGGGGGACAGAGATCGGGGCCTTCTGAACTCTTGTGATCATCAGGACCGGAAGGCAACAACTTAGATCCCCGCCAACCTGCCTCCCCCCAATCTGCCTCCCTCCAACCTGCCTCCCCCCAATCTGCCTCCCTCCAACCTGCCTCCCACCAACCTGCCTCCCGCCAACCTGCCTCCCCCCAACACGCCTCCCGCCAACACTCCACAAACCCAGCAGGAGTACCTGGCTGTCTCATCTGTTTTTCCCCTCTGGCAATGAGGGGGATGGGGTAGGCTAATGCCACCTCCCTTGGTCAGTACTGCTGTATAAAGGAACATAGATAACATAGTGTTCTATCCTATATGTTTTTATCATGAATAATTCATGTTAAATGCTGTTGTGAGCCCAGATATGGCCTCCAAGGTAGGAAAGGACTGACTATTGTTTCATGACCACAAAACTGATTTCATTTGGTTTATTATCAGAGTGCACTAAGAGAAGGATTTTGGGGTATTTGTAGGTCAAATATAATATTGTAAAAATAGAACTCCTGCAGCTTTGAAAGGGAACAAATACACCTACAATGTATCATAAATAGAGTTACACATGAACTGGATCTGCTAATACTTTAGTTATGGCTATATGGGATTGTCGAACATGCTTTATATAGAAAGCAACTTTGAAAAAAATGTAGTTTTGTAATATTTTTGTACCAATAAACTGAGTTAAGGAGATGTGTGTTTTTTTTAAATTAATGCTCAGGATTCATGTGTTGTTCCTATGAACTGTTGTGGGGTTTAGAGTATGTTGTCCACTTCCCACATCACTTCAAATAAACTCAAATCATTTATCGGTTTCAACTGTGTCACGGCTGGCTGGGTGTGTAGCGAGGAATCAGGCGCAGAGAGCAGCGAGGTCCAGGGGAAAAGTGCACTTTAATACGGCACCAAAATGAAATGCCCAACACGCAGGGAGCAAACACTGACCAACCCAAACCAACGGGTAACAAGGTCCAGAGCACTAACAACACCAATGTGAACATCAAAATAATCCCGCACAACAAAGGGGCGGGTTCCATACGCTAAATAGGGAAGACAATCAAGCACACATAAAATAGGAACGGGTGTAACGAATGAGACAAAACTAACCGAACAGAAAAAGGGATCGGTGGCGGCTAGTAGCCCGGTGACGACGACCGCCGAGCACCACCCGTACAGGCGGGGGAGCCAACTTCGACGGGAGTCGTGACAAACTGCCTTTTTTTCTTGGTTTTTGGTGAATGAAGGAGTTGCATACAGATGTTGGCTCTTCATTTGATCACTCTTCTGTTGCTGAGCATTGTCCTACACAGCAGGAAATTCAAACTTGTAGTGTATTTGAGTTTTATAACGACTTCTAAAGTGTAATTCCGACATTGACATTTCAGACTTGATTTGCCCTGCAGAAAAAGGTATCAACCCCTACAAAAATGTCCATTAATTATAATGCACATAATTCACTTTTTCTGTTGCTGCAGGATTATTTTACTATTGTAACAAACTGGCTCAAATTAAGATCCTACATCTGTATGTACTATATGTTTTATATATGAGCAAAGTGGTAGCTAACAGTAATATAGCAGAGAATCTGACTGACTGACTAGCTGGCTGACTGACTGGCTGGCTGGTTGTAATCTCTCATAGACAGACGCAAGATTTTGGTTCTGGGTTGACGAGATTAGGGTTGGTCGAGATACAGTCTCCAAAACGTAGTTTTAGTGCCATTGTTGCCTCCATGAATACCCAGGAAGTGATTAAAAGGAAATCCTTGAGGAAATCATCGATGCCCCTTGACCCCACTCATATGGACTGGCCTGATATGACCTCACTAATATAGTCTGGTCTGACCCCACTAATATGGTCTGGTGTGGCCAAGATTGAGGTATAGATGGCAGCTGGATGACACTTTTGACTAGGGCTCATGGGGTTCTGGTCAAAAGTAGTGTACAGTAGGGAATAGGGTGCCATTTGGGACTCATTCACTCGATGTGCCCTTTAAGTTCCTGCTGTGGTAGTATGCAATGTATCCACTAGAGACCATTGGATAGCAGTAGAAAACTAGTGATGGAGACTTGCTGCAGCCAAATCATTAGTGTTAGGTTTATAGCATCCCAGCGGAAAGAAAAAACACAGCTCTAAAACTTAAACTTTTCAGGAAATGAAAAAAGAGCCATATTCTACTATTTATGAACATACAATCACAAAACTTCAAAAGCTATTTTGAAATGTATTTTATTGGACCTGGAGTCATGAACTGTTCAGCGTACATAAAGGACAATCATGTTAGTAACAGTAACCATTCAGGTTCCTCAAGATGTGTCCTTCCCTCCCCTGTTCTTTACAATCTGTTACTCAGTCAGACAAACTTTGTTGGATGAAAATCTGGAGTTTTTCTGTGAAAAATGTCGTTCAATATGGTGTTCAATGGCTCCATCTGCTGGCTCAATGGACCTCACTGCTTTACAATAGAATAGAACAGGACAGAACAGAACAGAACAAAACAGGACAGAACAGAATACAATAGAACAGAACAGAACAGAATAGAAATTAATAGAACAGAATAGAACATAACAGAATAGAACAGAATAGAACAGAACAAAATAGAATAGAACAGAATTTAATAGAATTTGCAGGGTGGAGATAAAATACCCCAGTATGAGTCACAATACCCATAAAAACTAGCGGTCAATCAAGGAAATGGTTCCAATAATTTCCCAACTATTAATTTTTCCCATAGAGGATTTTAGAAACACTTAAAATAAGAGTTGTGGTTTGTGTAGGCTTACCCTGGCGTGATTTTTGTTAACTGTAAATCTCTCTAGGACAAGGTGACTGTTATCAATAAATTTGCCTGTATTTACCACCCCAAAAAATGAAATGCTAATTAGTGGCTAATGTGTCTATCATAAACTACACATGCCATGATGATCTGGACGGGACTGCTGAAACGAAGCAAAGGTAAGAATCTCTGGATTAGCTATCTAATGTTAGCTAAATGTAGTAATGAATAGATTAATACATTGGAAAACTGTATTTAAATTGACAAATCTGTGAACTGTCTTGTGCACGTTTTAAATTGACACAATACCTGTTAGCAAAGATGTCAGCTACAGATGACGTGCAGGATTTGTAGTCTTGCATGATACCGAGTCAAGGACCAAAAGCTGAAGCTGGAGACTCATATCTCCCTCTCACTAACTTTAAGCACCAGCTGTCAGAGCAGCTCACAGATCACTGCACCTGTACATAGCCCATCTGTAAATAGACCATCCAACTACCTCATCCCCATACTGTATTTATTCATTTATCTTGCTCCTTTGCACCCCAGTATCTCTACTTGCTCATTCATCTTCTGCACATCTACCATTCCAGTGTTTAATTGCTATATTGTAATTACTTCGCCACCATGGCCTATTTATTGCCTTACCTCCCTTATCCTACCTCATTTGCACAGACTGTATATATACTTTTCTACTGTATGATTGAGTGTATGTTTGTTTTACTCCATGTGTAACTCTGTGTCGTTGTATGTGTCGAACTGCTTTGCTTTATCTTGGCCAGGTTGCAGTTACAAATGAGAACTTGTTCTCAACCAGTCTACCTGGTTAAATCAAGGTGAAATAAAAATGTAAATAAGAAAAAGGCTCCTCAACAGCTTCCACCCTCAAGCCATAAGACTGCTGAACAATTAATAAAATCACCCGCCACCGGACTTTCCTGAACTGCACTGTTGGTTAAGGGCTTGTAAGTAAAGCATTTCACGGTAAAGTCTACACTTGTTGTATTCGGTGCATGTGACAAATAAAGTTTGATTTGATGCTAATTAGCATTTTAGAATCTGAGAGTAAATAGAGCAGAATATATTGATAAAAGTCACCTTGTCCGCGAGAGATTGACATGGTTATCAAAACGCCACACCAGGGGAAGTCTACACGATACACAGCCCTTATTTTAAGTGTTTCTAAAATCCTCTATGGGAAAAATGAATGGTGGAAAAATGTTTGGAACCATTTCCCTGTTTGACCGCTAGGTTTCATGGGTATTATGACACCTCCACCTTGGGGCTTCTCAGTCCAGTGTCTGTGTTCTTTGCCCATCTTAATCTTTTATTGTCTTAGATATGTCTTTTTCTTTGCAACTCTGCCTAGAAGGCCAGCATCCCGGAGTCGCCTCTTCACTGTTGACGTTGAGACTGGTATTTTGCGGGTACTATTTAATGAAGCTGACAGTTGAAGACTTGTGAGGCGTCTGTTTCTCAAACTAGACACTCTAATGTACTTGTCCTCTTGCTCAGTTGTGCACCGGGGCCTCCCACTCTTTCTATTCTGGTTAGGGCCAGTTTGTGCTGTTCTGTGAAGGGAGTTGTACACAGCGTTGTACGAGATCTTCAGTTTCTTGGCAATTTCTCGCATGGAATCGCCTTAATTTCTCAGAACAAGAATAGAATTTCAGAAGAAAGGTCTTTGTTTCTGGCCATTTTGATGATGCTCCAGACACTCCAAGGATGATGCTCCAGACACTCAGCTAGTCTAAAGAATGCCAGTTTTATTGATTCTTTAATCACAACAACAGTTTTCACCTGTGCTAACATAATTGCAAAAGGGTTTTCTAATGATCAATTAGCCTTTTCAAATGATAGGCTTGGATTAGCTAACACAACGTGCCATTGGAACACAGGAGTGATGGTTGCAGATAATGGGCCTCTGTACGCCTATGTAGATATTCCATTAAAATTCTGCAGTTTCCAGCTACAATAGTAATTTACAACGTTAACAATGTCTACACTGTATTTCTGATCAATTTTATGTTATTTTAATGTGCAAAAAAATGTGCTTTTTTTTCACAAACAAGGACATTTCTAAGTGACCCCAAACTTTTGAACGGTAGTGTAAATATTTAAATAAATAAAAAAAAGTGAAAAATATTTGTATTTATTTACATGTTTTTATGAATATCTCTAGCAATAATGGAATAAACAAACTGTGTATTACATACCCACAGCAGAACAGATGAGAATATATTATTTTATAAATGTGTATGTTTTTTTTTCTCCAATTACTATTATTGAGCAAATCCCACTTTCAAAAAGCACCCATTGCTTCAAGGGCCGCTGGCTGCTGATAGGCTTTCTTGACTTTACATTCATTTTTGCCAACACATCCTTGTTGTCTTTAATCTCTGTTTTACCAGCTAAACAGCTGCTCTTAGCGAAAAGGTTTTTGAGTTACCTTTCTAGCTAATTGGCTATGTTAGGGTTTACACGTTCTCTTCCAATTAGGCTATCATGTGTTGAGGTCAAAACTATCTACCAAATCTATTCATTTGAAAATGTTGATTACTTCTCCTTGACATTATCATTCACAAGATGATAAGACAAGATACAGTACATTATGTTTTTATATATATTTTTTGCTAACACGTGATTGGGGTTCCTTGGTCTCCGGTTTGCCTGGCAGGGGGTCCCTGGGTAAGAAAAGGTTGAAGACCCCTGTCAAAGACAGTGCAGTCTGAGTCCCTGCCCGAAAATAATTTATCCCCCGCCCCTCATCCTCTCTGTTGCCATGGAAGCACCAGATATAGCACTTGATTGGCTTGCATGGGTAAGCACGTGCTTAGATGAGGCTTCAAATTTGACAACTTGCCCAAATGTAATTATTGCAGAGTCGAAGCAGTGTGCGTTAAGGTGGTTTGTGGTGTTGATTAGCTCAAATTTACAACATGGTCGAGGCATTCGTTGGAACTTGGAAGATGACTTCCAGTGAGAATTTTGATGAATATATGAAGGCAATAGGTGAAGTCTTAACTTATTAAATAAAGCAGTTTTTTTTTTTAAATGAAAGACAATGTTGCATGTCGATCTAGAACCTCACTAAAGTTGATTAGATAAATATCCGTTTGTTTCACAGGTGTGGGTTTTGCTACTCGGCAGATGGGGAATATGGCGAAGCCCAATTTGCTGTTCAGCATCGACGACGGTGTAATATCAATGAAATCCCAGAGCACTTTCAAAACCACAGAGGCCAAGTTTAAATTGAATGAGGAATTCGACGAGATGACTGCAGATGACAGGAAAACCAAGGTGGGTGCAGGCACCACACCATAGACATAGACGGTTGTTACAGTAGTGTGGATTCCAATTGATAAAATAAACAAATTACTTTTTATAAACTTTTTAAAATGTATGGAGTTGTGCCCTCCTGACACTACTCTATTTCCAGACTCTGATGACCTTTGAGAACGGAAAACTGGTGCAGAAACAAACTTGGGACGGCAAGACAACCACGCTCGAGCGGGAGTTGCAAGATGGAAAATTGATTGCGGTAAGGGTTAATGTCTTGCTTGCGATTCCCTTTTCTGCTTGGTTTGACATAAAATATGCGTGTTTCATAAGCTTATTTTGGAATATGTCCATGCTTGATATTGCAATTTTGTTCAATGTTGCATGTGATCATCATTATGCAATACACGTTGTCATCTTGCAAATTGGGTTCTCCCGGGGTTACCAACAAGGATGGCACGCGTCTTTACGCGCGAACGTGTTCAAAATGTCCTTTATAGTTTTGGCTGGGAAGCGTGGCTTGATAAGCACTTGCAGTCATGTGCAACACGCTACTGAATTATTTTAAACTAAAGGATTAATTGGTAATCGAGTGCTAATAAACCCAATGATTTACATAAACCCGGGATTGCTGCTGCATGTGGCATTGCCATTGCGAGGCTTTGCTGCCACCAGTCCGCCATAGGAATTCATGGGATGCATGTTTTTGGGGTGAGGGGGTTGTAGTGTGGACAGTAACATCAGTTTCCTTAAAGTAATTTTATAATGCATTTAGCTCACAATGTGAAAGTGCCTGTTATAGAATAAATTAATAAAGATTCCAACATGTATTTTATGATTGAATATTGTGGTGTCAATAGTGCCCCCGGTCAGTCATCCAGGGTTTATAAGTCGTATTAAACCTGTTAACTTATCTACGCTCTGTTCATTGGTCAACATGGTCAGTTCCCGTTTATATTTGACGTTTTAACTCCTACCCGGTCACATTTAGCTTACGTGATAACTTCCTTCAGTTTTAAAGGAAGTTAACGTGGTTTGGCTCATTCAGACTGCAGTTTTAAGTGGAACTACGACAACTAACTGATGCACTCAGGCTGATGTGGGGGTTTGTTCATCACTGAATGTGTCATTGCATTTAGTGTTCTCGGTTCTGACACTTGTTGTCATTGCGTGACCTAAAGCGTGTACTGCTCTCGTTTCCAGAAATGTGTCATGGATGATGTGGTGGCGCTGAGGACCTACGAGAAAGAGGTGTGATTCCAGTCTGCTGAATTGAAGACCCCCACCAGCAAAAACATACATGTTTTTGATATCTGTTCAGTACCTACCATGTTAAATTCACTGACTCAATTGGTACCAAAATCCCATGAAGCTTTCAATAAAGTCAATTGTTCTTGCTTTGTGAGAAGTGGTGTTTCCTTCATTGCAATATGTAGGCCAGTTTGGAGGCTAATGCCTATTCATCAAACTTAATCCATGTGGATTACAAACTGGCAAATCTCTGGTCTATCCTGAGTACTTCGGTTGTAGGTGGTGCTAACATTCAATACATTTCAGTGTCAATTTTTCTCCAATAAGTTGATGTTCGCTTTAGTGTAGCGTACACAAAGCAAGTGTTCACGGCAAAATACACTGATTTCACACTGTACCTGTTTTGAGAACTGGTGACCAAGTAGAAATGCCCAAAACTGACCATTTGTCTACAATACGATGCAAAAAATACCACAACTGACTAGTGGGGGGGGGGATTATTCTTTATTGTGACACTGGGCTATCACCACTCCTAAACCACTGAGGAATATTAAGTATTGTCTGAGCAGTGGCATGGTAACTAAACCCAGGATGCCTTCATAGTAGCATGCTGCTGCTAACTAGCTATTACTGAACATTGAAATCTGAGAATTTCTTTGCCCATTTAGGACTGTTCTGTGCGGGGAACTTTTCAGCACCATTCAGGTGCTTCTGAATATGACTACTGGGACCAGTGGTCATCCCAGTGGTGCTGTTGCTGCTATGACTGCATCTCCGTTTGTTCCAAGTGTCTCTAGGATAGGTCCTACTCAAGTGTTCCAAATGCCACCCTGTTAACTTTATAGTGCACTAGTTTTCACAAGCCTTAAGGGCCCTTGTCAAAATTCATAAATGCAAATGAACTTACAGGACACTTGCTGAATCCTAAATCCATTCATGGGTGGGAAAATTCACAAGCTTACCCAGGCTGGGTGCCAAAACTAAAAAATGCTCAAACTACAAGTACAGGTGCCAAGTTGACCATTTAAAAAAATATCATCGGCTTACATTCTACATAGTAGTCCAAATGAGTTCATTGTCAACAGGTCCCAAAAATATCAAATCCAATAAGAATGCACAATGCCAGAGGGAGTACTATCCAGCCCTCTTCATAGCCTTCCAGCACCCATTAGACACGACCCCTGACCCCTTATGCTGCATTCGTAACGAAGTGGGAATATACCACATACGACTGGGGGAAAATCCATTAGAACGGACTTCCAACTGGTAATTACTAGTGGGAAACTATCATCCTGAGCTCCCACTTCTCCCACATGCTGACCTCTGTTAGATTATGGTTTATGTAGCTTGTTGGCCATTAGTCAATCGGCATTCCTCAACGGGTTCAAAGCACGTGAATGCATCCAACTGGTATTCATGGCTTCACAACTGGTAACATCCCACCTGGTTAGGAACGCAGCATTAACAGTCTCTTGTTCATGAACGGAGTAAGTTCTGAGTATTAAAGTTGTAATGTTGCTGCTTAATGGAGCTAGACGAATGAATGACAAGCACCTTTTTGTATCTGGCTCTTTGGGTTGAGATGCCTTAAACCTAAAACTGTAATGCATCTCAAATGGCTCCCTATTCCCTACATAGTGCACTACTTTTTACCTGGGCTTTACCTTTTCTGCATCACAAATGTCTCCCTATTCCCTACATAGTGCACTACTTTTGACCAGTGCCCTATGCACTATAAAGGGAATCGGGTGTCACTTAGGATGCAGACCTTGAGAGAAGACCAACTGTCTTCTGCTTCATGGTCAGATTTTTCACACATGATATCATGTGCTTTTTGAAACTAAGTGTTGATTTGTCATGATAGTGTCACTACAGTTGCAAGTTAGTTCGTTACACACACACACACACACGATGGTTCAGTCAACACATCCGGGAGTGTTTCTTGAAAACCAAGGCCAAACTATTCCTCGAACATTGTGTTTGCCAAATGTATCAAGTATGCACATAACTATTGGATCAAAAAGCTCACACTGCCTTGCACACACTTTGAAACCAGCAGGGTTACAACTGAGGAGTGTCACGGGGTCCCTTGGTATGCTGTTGTTAGTCAAACACAAAAGGACAATCTATATGGAATGTGATGTCCTAGGGTACGTTCCAAATGGCACCCTATTTACTATATAGTGTACTACTTTTGACCACAGCCCTATGGGTCCTAGTCATAAGTAGTGCACTATGACAGGAATAGGGTGCCATTTGAGGCAGATGTAGTATCAGAGTGGCTGGGGGGGTTTAGGGAGGTTTAGAGGGGAGGCCAAATCCCAGTTTAAGGTCTATGTTGTGACCTCTCATCTGTAACAGGCTTATTGTTGTGGATGCAAAGACTTCATCACAAATGGCAGCCAATTCCCTATATAGTGCACTACTTTTGACTAGGGTCCATAATGGGGCCCATAGGGCTGTGGTCAAAAAAAATGCACTAAATATGGAATGGGGTGCCATTTAGGACACAGACACAGACTTCCAGTCCAAGCAAGTGCACCTAATTCCTTTAATTAGGGCTTTCTGGGGCAGTAGGTTGCGGCCAAATTCTCCGAAAGATTTGGGGGTTTTAGTGAATGATTATGACCATGGGTGGTGCTCCTGCAGCAATCTGTCCTGATTAATGAAAAGCTGATCTAGCCAAGTTGAATAAGACCAAGCACACACACACACACACACACACGCACACGCACACACTCCTCTGACATGTTTGTTACTCTTTTGCTCCATTTTCCCTTTTCTTCTCCTTACTCTATCCCCTGTCCACCCCTACTCAACTTACCAGTCCCCTTTCCACCCCTACTTAACTTACCAGTCCCCTGTCCACCCCTACTCAACTTACCAGTCCCCTGTCCACCCCTACTCAACTTACCAGTCCCCTGTCCACCCCTACTCAACTTACCAGTCCCCTGTCCACCCCTACTCAACTTACCAGTCCCTTGTCCACCCCTACTCAACTTACCAGTCCCCTGTCCACCCCTACTCAACTTACCAGTCCCCTGTCCACCCCTACTCAACTTACCAGTCCCCTGTCCACCCCTACTCAACTTACCAGTCCCCTGTCCATCCCTAATGAACTTACCAGTCCCCTGTCCACCCCTAATCAACTTACCAGTCCCCTGTCCACCCCTACTCAACTTACCAGTCCCCTGTCCACCTCTACTCAACTTCCCAGTCCCCTGTCCACCCCTACTCAACTTACCAGTCCCCTGTCCACCCCTACTCAACTTACCAGTCCCCTGTCTACCCCTACTCAACTTACCAGTCCCCTGTCCATCCCTAATCAATTTACCAGTCCCCTGTCTACTCCTACTCAACTTACCAGTCCCCTGTCCATCCCTAATCAACTTACCAGTCCGGTGTCCACCCCTACTCAACTTACCAGTCCGGTGTCCACCCCTACTCAACTTACCAGTCCCCTGTCCACCCCTACTCAACTTACCAGTCCCCTGTCTACCCCTACTCAACTTACCAGTCCCCTGTCCACCCCTACTCAACTTACCAGTCCCCTGTCCACCCCAACTCAACTTACCAGTCCCCTGTCTATCCCTACTCAACTTACCAGTCCCCTGTCTACCCCTACTCAACTTACCAGTCCCCTGTCCACCCCTACTCAACTTACCAGTCCCCTCTCCACCCCTACTCAACTTACCAGTCCCCTGTCCACCCCTACTCAACTTACCAGTCCCCTGTCTACCCCTACTCAACTTACCAGTCCCCTGTCCACCCCTAATCAACTTACCAGTCCCCTGTCCATCCCTAATCAATTTACCAGTCCCCTGTCTACCCCTACTCAACTTACCAGTCCCCTGTATCATGAGAACACATTCAGGGACTTTCTATTACGATCTGATCTCCCAAAGAACGTCGGAACCCTGGGTGTCCGATTGTTACGGCTGAATAACCACATTGTTGTTTAGGTTAAGCTGACTTAGGGCAGGTCTTTGAAAATGGCCTTGTGCCTCAGATGTTTCTTTAGACTCTGTGGTAGTGGGTCCTTTGAACAGATTTATTTTGTTTTGAGGCATCAAAGAACCGATTGGCAAGTTCTTGGAAATGAGTTGGCTAAGGAATTCTGAGATGAAGGCTGTAATGTAATTGAACATATTAACTGTTTGCTTGCTGTAAAACGTTAAGAAAAGCAGCAGTAGCGGTGGACATAGAGGGCATATCAGATGCATCCAATTTCACAATTCTCAAAGTGCAAAAAAAAACACAGAGTGGTTAAATAGCCTACTATTGCTATATAAAATATACAGACAGTGGGAGATTTGCAGGACGAGGTTGTGCACACTGCACCTCCAGTCATCCATTGAAGGTGTGAGATGTAAGTCATTTCAAGGATATACCATACATTATTTGGCAATGATCTGAAAACAGGATAGGTGAAAATAATATGGCTATTAGTGATGGGTTTGGAACTAAAGACCATAGTCGAATTCATTGTGATTGGAGTGAAGAACAGTCAATAATACTATCTGGTACAGAAGGCTAGTCAGTGTATTTCCAATGCTCTGCGTCTTTCACTATAAGGGTAGCAGTGCTGCGCCCTAGTGGTATGTAGAAGTGCACGGTGTTCATTTCGGCCAGGCTGGGAATGGGATGACGAAACTATTTATTTTATGAAATGTTGCTGTGAGTGATTGTTTTATCATCGATATTGTTTACCTCTTTGAATGCAGCTTACTCGCAAAATATTTGCAATTATTATCACAGTAATTATGTTATTCCAGAAATCGTATATTTTCTTCACGGAAATGGAAACATCCTTCCGGATGTGACGTCGGCGTTAAACATGGCTGATGTGGAGAACACAAACAGACAAGTCGATAAGAAAAACATGTCTTTTAATATTAGAGAGAAGCTAGATATCGGCGAAAATATGCCAAAATTACGTCATCAAGACACTTCGGAAAGTGGAAAGGGCACTGTCGAAACACGTACAACCTCGGAGTACTGTGAAAAGTTGCAGGGGTGGATGTGGCAGTACTACACGGCATATGTGAACTGGCAAAGTTGGCTGGCAGTGTCTGCTTCTCCGTATTTTGCACCGCAACCAATGCAACCACTCACTGCACCCGTCTGGCCAGCGGATTTCCCTAATTTTGATGCCCAGAACTGGTACAATAATCCATTTGGACTCCCCTTATCGACGTATCCAACCGCCATCCCCGCGGCTGGGATTCCGCCTGGGGAAACGGCTGGGAGTGGTGCTGTGTCCACTTCAGTACCAGCGAACCAACAACCACAACAGAACGGCAATGCACAACGGCCAGGTAGCTATCAGAGACACAGGTGTTGTTATTATTGTATTTGTTTAATGTGTCTAATATTATAACGTTAGTTATATAGCTAAATAACTGTTTGAGATACAACAACATGACAACAGGCCTGTTACAGTGATGAATTATGAAAATAGTGCCCTCTGTGGTCTGCTAAAGTAAACACCATAGGCACATCTGCTATAGGCCTGGGTTGCTAAAGACCCCCAACCTAGGCATATTAACATTTTTGAAACAAGGAATTTCCTCTTGAAGGACAATAACGTCATCAATGAATGTGTTGGCGACGTCTGTGGCTCATTTGGTAGAGCACGGTGCTTGCAACACCAGGGTTGTGGGTTTGATCCCCATGGGAGACCAGTACAGAAAATCAATATGAAAATGTATTTATTCACGACTTTAAGATGCTCTGGATAAAAGCATCTGCTAAATCGGTGGTTCCCATATCTATGGGGAGGCCCATAGATATTGTTGTAATTTTTTTGGTCACTCAGATATCACATGAATTCACATTAGACATGGTAAAATGTATAGAATTCCAAGAAAATGTCCTTTAAAACTGCAGCATTTTCTTTGCACCACATGACAAAATTTGTAGAATTGCAGGAAATAAGCTTTAAACCTGCAAAATTCTCTCCACCAACCGAGTGTGAACAGTGTGTGTCCTGAACATTGCCTGTGCCCATAGAAATAGACATGGTGCGTGCACCTGGGATGTTCCCCAACGCTGGAAGGGGGGCCCCGAAAGGAAAGAGTTTGGTGACCCCTGGCGTCTGCTAAATGACTAAAATGTAAATGTTTTGTTTGTGTTTGCAGGTCGAGAATACAGTATTCCCTCTCCTCTTCAAAGGTTCATGGCTGAAATGGTGGATTTCTTCATTCTGTTCTTCATCAAAGCAACTATTATTCTCAGCATCATGCATCTGAGTGGGATGAAGTGAGTTTAGTTTAATACAAATGTTTCTGTTCTTTTATTCCCTATAGTGCATTCCTTTAGACCAGAGCACTATGGGGCCCCCCTCTATGGGGCCCCCCTCTATTGGGCCCCCCTCTATGGGGTCCCCCTCTATTGGGCCCCCCTCTATTGGGCCCCTGATCAAAAGTGGTGCACTACAGGGAGTAGTATTTTATTGAAACATCCTAGGAATTGATTTGTTTCGCACTCCATAGGTGATGGTGAAGATTAGTCCAATGCATGCATAACTACTGTGAAAATATAGTCATGATTGAAGAATCATGCATAACTACTGTATATATTCATGATTGAAGAATCATATGTAGCATGTATAACCACTGTATATAGTCATGATTGAAGAATCATTTGTAGCATGCATAACTACTGTATAGAACGTGTTCTCAGTCAACTTACCTGGTAAAATAACGGATAAATAAATCAAATGTAGTCATGATTGAAGAATAATTTGTATTTTTGTTTCAGGGACATTTCCAAGTTCGCCATGCATTTCATTGTGGAGGAAATAGATGAAGACACGTCCATGGAAGAACTCCAGAAGATGATGCTGGTCGCCCTGGTCTACCGGATATTAGTGTGTTTCTATGAGGTCAGGTGACAAATCAAACTGCTACTGTGAACAGAAATCACATACAATGTTTTGATTTTCTGTCTTTAAATGTCTCTGGGCTGTGAAATGACCCTTGACTGTTTTTGTCCTGACGTTGCAGAGGGATGATGTTTCTGTCTTTGTCCTGACGTTGCAGAGGGATGATGTTTCTGTCTTTGTCCTGACGTTGCAGTGGGATGATGTTTCTGTCTTTGTCCTGATGTTGCAGAGGGATGATGTTTCTGTCTTTGTCCTGACGTTGCAGTGGGATGATGTTTCTGTCTTTGTCCTGACGTTGCAGTGGGATGATGTTTCTGTTTTTGTCCTGACGTTGCAGTGGGATGATGTTTCTGTCTTTGTCCTGACGTTGCAGTGGGATGATGTTTCTGTGTTTGTCTGGACGTTGCAGTGGGATGACGTTTCGGTCTTTGTTCTGACGTTGCAGTGGGATGATGTTTCTGTCTTTGTCTGGACGTTGCAGTGGGATGATGTTTCTGTCTTTGTCCTGACGTTGCAGAGGGATGATGTTTCTGTGTTTGTCCTGACGTTGCAGTGGGATGATGTTTCTGTCTTTGTCCTGACGTTGCAGAGGGATGATGTTTCTGTCTTTGTCCTGATGTTGCAGTGGGATGATGTTTCTGTCTTTGTCCTGACGTTGCAGTGTGATGACGTTTCGGTCTTTGTTCTGATGTTGCAGTGGGATGATGTTTCTGTCTTTGTCTGGACGTTGCAGTGGGATGACGTTTCGGTCTTTGTTCTGATGTTGCAGTGGGATGATGTTTCTGTCTTTGTCCTGATGTTGCAGTGGGATGATGTTTCTGTGTTTGTCCTGACGTTGCAGTGGGATGATGTTTCTGTCTTTGTCCTGACGTTGCAGAGGGATGATGTTTCTGTCTTTGTCCTGATGTTGCAGTGGGATGATGTTTCTGTCTTTGTCTGGACGTTGCAGTGGGATGACGTTTCGGTCTTTGTTCTGACGTTGCAGTGGGATGATGTTTCTGTCTTTGTCCTGATGTTGCAGTGGGATGATGTTTCTGTCTTTGTCCTGACGTTGCAGAGGGATGATGTTTCTGTGTTTGTCCTGACGTTGCAGTGGGATGATGTTTCTGTCTTTGTCCTGATGTTGCAGTGGGATGATGTTTCTGTCTTTGTCCTGACGTTGCAGAGGGATGATGTTTCTGTGTTTGTCCTGACGTTGCAGTGGGATGATGTTTCTGTCTTTGTCCTGACGTTGCAGAGGGATGATGTTTCTGTGTTTGTCCTGACGTTGCAGTGGGATGATGTTTCTGTGTTTGTCCTGACGTTGCAGTGGGATGATGTTTCTGTCTTTGTCCTGACGTTGCAGAGGGATGATGTTTCTGTGTTTGTCCTGACGTTGCAGTGGGATGATGTTTCTGTCTTTGTCCTGACGTTGCAGAGGGATGATGTTTCTGTGTTTGTCCTGACGTTGCAGTGTGATGATGTTTCTGTCTTTGTCCTGACGTTGCAGTGGGATGATGTTTCTGTCTTTGTCCTGACGTTACAGAGGGATGATGTTTCTGTCTTTGTCCTGACGTTGCAGAGGGATGATGTTTCTGTGTTTGTCCTGACGTTGCAGAGGGATGATGTTTCTGTCTTTGTCCTGACGTTGCAGTGGGATGATGTTTCTGTGTTTGTCCTGACGTTGCAGTGTGATGATGTTTCTGTGTTTGTCCTGACGTTGCAGAGGGATGATGTTTCTGTGTTTGTCCTGACGTTGCAGTGGGATGATGTTTCTGTGTTTGTCCTGACGTTGCAGTGGGATGATGTTTCTGTCTTTGTCCTGACGTTGCAGTGGGATGATGTTTCTGTCTTTGTCCTGACGTTGCAGTGGGATGATGTTTCTGTGTTTGTCCTGACGTTGCAGTGGGATGATGTTTCTGTGTTTGTCCTGACGTTGCAGTGTGATGATGTTTCTGTGTTTGTCCTGACGTTGCAGTGGGATGATGTTTCTGTGTTTGTCCTGACGTTGCAGTGTGATGATGTTTCTGTCTTTGTCCTGACGTTGCAGAGGGATGATGTTTCTGTGTTTGTCCTGACGTTGCAGTGTGATGATGTTTCTGTGTTTGTCCTGACGTTGCAGTGGGATGATGTTTCTGTGTTTGTCCTGACGTTGCAGTGTGATGATGTTTCTGTGTTTGTCCTGACGTTGCAGTGGGATGATGTTTCTGTGTTTGTCCTGACGTTGCAGTGGGATGATGTTTCTGTGTTTGTCCTGACGTTGCAGTGTGATGATGTTTCTGTCTTTGTCCTGACGTTGCAGTGTGATGATGTTTCTGTGTTTGTCCTGACGTTGCAGTGGGATGATGTTTCTGTGTTTGTCCTGACGTTGCAGTGTGATGATGTTTCTGTCTTTGTCCTGACGTTGCAGTGGGATGATGTTTCTGTGTTTGTCCTGACGTTGCAGTGTGATGATGTTTCTGTCTTTGTCCTGACGTTGCAGTGTGATGATGTTTCTGTGTTTGTCCTGATGTTGCAGAGGGATGATGTTTCTGTCTTTGTCCTGACGTTGCAGTGGGATGATGTTTCTGTGTTTGTCCTGACGTTGCAGTGTGATGATGTTTCTGTGTTTGTCCTGACGTTGCAGTGGGATGATGTTTCTGTGTTTGTCCTGACGTTGCAGTGGGATGATGTTTCTGTGTTTGTCCTGACGTTGCAGTGGGATGATGTTTCTGTCTTTGTCCTGACGTTGCAGTGGGATGATGTTTCTGTGTTTGTCCTGACGTTGCAGTGTGATGATGTTTCTGTGTTTGTCCTGACGTTGCAGTGGGATGATGTTTCTGTGTTTGTCCTGACGTTGCAGTGGGATGATGTTTCTGTGTTTGTCCTGACGTTGCAGTGGGATGATGTTTCTGTGTTTGTCCTGACGTTGCAGTGGGATGATGTTTCTGTGTTTGTCCTGACGTTGCAGTGGGATGATGTTTCTGTGTTTGTCCTGACGTTGCAGTGTGATGATGTTTCTGTGTTTGTCCTGACGTTGCAGTGTGATGATGTTTCTGTGTTTGTCCTGACGTTGCAGTGTGATGATGTTTCTGTGTTTGTCCTGACGTTGCAGTGTGATGATGTTTCTGTCTTTGTCCTGACGTTGCAGTGGGATGATGTTTCTGTGTTTGTCCTGACGTTGCAGTGGGATGATGTTTCTGTGTTTGTCCTGACGTTGCAGTGGGATGATGTTTCTGTGTTTGTCCTGACGTTGCAGTGGGATGATGTTTCTGTCTTTGTCCTGACGTTGCAGTGGGATGATGTTTCTGTCTTTGTCCTGACGTTGCAGTGGGATGATGTTTCTGTCTTTGTCCTGATGTTGCAGTGGGATGATGTTTCTGTCTTTGTCCTGACGTTGCAGTGTGATGATGTTTCTGTCTTTGTCCTGACGTTGCAGTGTGATGATGTTTCTGTCTTTGTCCTGATGTTGCAGTGTGATGATGTTTCTGTGTTTGTCCTGACGTTGCAGTGGGATGATGTTTCTGTGTTTGTCCTGACGTTGCAGTGTGATGATGTTTCTGTGTTTGTCCTGACGTTGCAGTGGGATGATGTTTCTGTCTTTGTCCTGACGTTGCAGTGGGATGATGTTTCTGTGTTTGTCCTGACGTTGCAGTGTGATGATGTTTCTGTGTTTGTCCTGACGTTGCAGAGGTATGATGTTTCTGTGTTTGTCCTGACGTTGCAGTGTGATGATGTTTCTGTGTTTGTCCTGACGTTGCAGTGTGATGATGTTTCTGTGTTTGTCCTGACGTTGCAGTGGGATGATGTTTCTGTGTTTGTCCTGACGTTGCAGTGGGATGATGTTTCTGTGTTTGTCCTGACGTTGCAGAGGGATGATGTTTCTGTGTTTGTCCTGACGTTGCAGTGTGATGATGTTTCTGTGTTTGTCCTGACGTTGCAGTGGGATGATGTTTCTGTGTTTGTCCTGACGTTGCAGTGGGATGATGTTTCTGTGTTTGTCCTGACGTTGCAGTGGGATGATGTTTCTGTGTTTGTCCTGACGTTGCAGAGGGATGATGTTTCTGTGTTTGTCCTGACGTTGCAGTGTGATGATGTTTCTGTGTTTGTCCTGACGTTGCAGTGTGATGATGTTTCTGTGTTTGTCCTGACGTTGCAGTGGGATGATGTTTCTGTGTTTGTCCTGACGTTGCAGTGGGATGATGTTTCTGTGTTTGTCCTGACGTTGCAGAGGGATGATGTTTCTGTCTTTGTCCTGACGTTGCAGAGGGATGATGTTTCTGTGTTTGTCCTGACGTTGCAGTGGGATGATGTTTCTGTCTTTGTCCTGACGTTGCAGTGTGATGATGTTTCTGTGTTTGTCCTGACGTTGCAGTGTGATGTTTCTGTCTTTGTCCTGACGTTGCAGAGGGATGATGTTTCTGTGTTTGTCCTGACGTTGCAGTGGGATGATGTTTCTGTGTTTGTCCTGACGTTGCAGTGGGATGATGTTTCTGTCTTTGTCCTGACGTTGCAGTGGGATGATGTTTCTGTCTTTGTCCTGACGTTGCAGTGTGATGATGTTTCTGTGTTTGTCCTGACGTTGCAGTGTGATGATGTTTCTGTGTTTGTCCTGACGTTGCAGTGTGATGATGTTTCTGTGTTTGTCCTGACGTTGCAGTGGGATGATGTTTCTGTGTTTGTCCTGACGTTGCAGTGTGATGATGTTTCTGTGTTTGTCCTGACGTTGCAGTGTGATGATGTTTCTGTGTTTGTCCTGACGTTGCAGTGGGATGATGTTTCTGTCTTTGTCCTGACGTTGCAGTGGGATGATGTTTCTGTCTTTGTCCTGACGTTGCAGAGGGATGATGTTTCTGTGTTTGTCCTGACGTTGCAGTGTGATGACGTTTCTGTGTTTGTCCTGACGTTGCAGTGTGATGATGTTTCTGTGTTTGTCCTGACGTTGCAGTGGGATGATGTTTCTGTCTTTGTCCTGACGTTGCAGTGGGATGATGTTTCTGTCTTTGTCCTGACGTTGCAGTGTGATGATGTTTCTGTGTTTGTCCTGACGTTGCAGTGGGATGATGTTTCTGTGTTTGTCCTGACGTTGCAGAGGGATGATGTTTCTGTCTTTGTCCTGACGTTGCAGTGTGATGATGTTTCTGTGTTTGTCCTGACGTTGCAGTGTGATGATGTTTCTGTGTTTGTCCTGATGTTGCAGTGTGATGATGTTTCTGTCTTTGTCCTGACGTTGCAGTGTGATGATGTTTCTGTGTTTGTCCTGACGTTGCAGTGGGATGATGTTTCTGTGTTTGTCCTGACGTTGCAGTGTGATGATGTTTCTGTGTTTGTCCTGACGTTGCAGTGTGATGATGTTTCTGTGTTTGTCCTGACGTTGCAGTGTGATGATGTTTCTGTGTTTGTCCTGACGTTGCAGTGTGATGATGTTTCTGTGTTTGTCCTGACGTTGCAGTGTGATGATGTTTCTGTCTTTGTCCTGACGTTGCAATGTGATGATGTTTCTGTTTTTGTCCTGACGTTGCAGTGTGATGATGTTTCTGTGTTTGTCCTGACGTTGCAGTGTGATGATGTTTCTGTCTTTGTCCTGACGTTGCAGTGTGATGATGTTTCTGTCTTTGTCCTGACGTTGCAGTGTGATAGTTTAAGTCTTTAATATGGATTTGGTGTATTTTATCATGTTTCTCCTCTCTGTCTGCAAATACAAGTTCCCTCTGTTGACAGTACGGTTTTATTGATTGTCTCCTGTCAGATTGTGTGTATCTGGGGAGCAGGGGGCGCCACTCCAGGGAAGTTTCTCATTGGTCTCAGAGTGATCAGCTGTGATTCCTCCATCCTGGTTCAACCCAACCGGGTCCTCGTGGTGCCTGCCACCAACGTCACTCTCTCTGCGTAAGTAGTGGATCACACCAACACCAACCCTCTCATCCATCCACGTGTTGTGAAATAATAAACCAGCTCATGTGGTTATTTGACACTTGATTTTTGAAGTGGTGATGAGGTGAAACATGACAATCTGGCCATTAGATGAAGTCCCTTGATGTTCTGCTCGTCTGTTGTTTCTATCATCTCTGTGACTTTCACACGTATTGTCCCTGTCTCCTTCTTCAGATCGACAGTCCGAGCCATGAACAAAAACTTCTCCATTGCCTTCTTGTTCCCAGCCTTCATCACGGTCTTCTTCTTCCAACACAACAGGACTGTGTATGACATGGTGGCTGGCACCATCGTTGTCAAGCGCACCGGAGCCAGATGACCATTCTGATTGGTTAAGGCCAAGCTAAAGCCTGGCTGGGACCTGGCTACTATTTTATTTAAAGAGGTACATGTTGCTCTCAACCCTGCAGTACAGAGGAGGCTGGTGAGGGGAGGACGTCTCATAATAATGGCTGGAGTGGAGTGAATGGAATGGTATCAAACACATGGAAACCGTACATTCCCTTCCATCCGTTACAGTGAGTCCGTCCTCCGGTTGAAAGTGACACCACTACTCCAGCACTAAGGCAGCCTGGTGTCACTAGTCTGGGGAGACAACTGAACTGGGAACCACTCTGCAAAAAACGATGACGGGAGGCGAAAGCTCTGCATGAGCCTGAAGACAGGAAACACACTATGACATCATCAGTATCTAGGTCCCTCTGCACAGCTCTCGTTTGTGACGTCAGAGTTTTTAGAACCATCTCTTGTTTCTCAACTACTGTTCTCTGGTTGTTTTTCAGAGGAGGTATACGTTCTACCCTTTTACATTTGTGCAATGGTAGTATGCAAATTAGCACCCGATCAGTTAGGAAGCACTGAGGAATCAACTTTTTTCAGGAAAATGTATTACATGTTTTAATTTAATTGCCTTTGCTTTTCAAAATGAATTAAATGAAAATGTAGTCTCTAGGATGAGGAAGTGGAAGACGAGAGAATAGTTATTTAGTAGTTTTAACCTATCAGCATATTGATGCAGTTTTATAATTTGGCTTATTTTAAGATATTGCTTGGTAACAATCCAACACTCCTAGAATCACAACATGCTAATGGTTTGGTTGACATTGCCCTCGCGTCTATGGGTGGATTATTGTCTAATCATTATCTGGTTACAACTAGACACTTCTTTGGTTGTCATTAGACTATAAAATAGCTTTATTTTGGATCTGTTAACATAACAGAACACCTGGGCTGATTCAGTGTAGGTTTTCACGTGTATTATCTCAATGCTCAAGAGGAGATTTATTTAACTAGGCAAGTCAGTTAAAGAACAAATTCTTATTTACAATGACAGCCTACCCCTAACACGGAAGAAGCTGGGCCAATTGCATGCCGCCCTTATGGGACTCCCAATCATGGCCGGCTGTGATACAGCCTGGAATCGAACCAGTGTCTGTAGGGATGCCTCTAGCACTGAGATGCAGTGCCTTAGACCGCTGCGCCACTCAGGAGCCCCATATGGTTGTGTTTCAGTTGATATACTATCTGATCTAACATGGAAAAACACATTTGTTTCTTAGGACTGTATTTATGTTTGGAACTTCAGTCGTAATTGAATCGCTCTCTAAATTATTCCTTAAACTTTGTAACATGAGATACTTTACCAAATACCAGAAAGCTGGAGTGAGTGGCACGTTGTTCTCCATCACAGCATTAATCAATTTTACCACAGCCTGCATTAATGAACTCAGCAAGTATTAAGGGGTATATTCATGATTGGTCTAATCTTGTTGTCTAAATGTACCCATGAACAACCAAACTTGTCACCATATCCAATTTAGCCACGGAGATTAAAACATTTTGAGTGC
This sequence comes from Oncorhynchus mykiss, assembly GCF_013265735.2. NCBI lineage: Eukaryota > Metazoa > Chordata > Actinopteri > Salmoniformes > Salmonidae > Oncorhynchus > Oncorhynchus mykiss. Next base: position 5,901,745 of record NC_048566.1, on the reverse strand, counting down.
TTCAAGCGGACAGTATTATGATTGTGTCTGTCAGTAAATGCTACTACCATATGAGGTGCCAATAGGGTTTCAATTCTGGTCATTTCCCCAAAATACCCAGGTTTTCCAGAAATCCCAGTTTGAAGATTCCTGAATTCTGAAGCAAGAAATCCGGAATCCTTTAGCCAGAATATCTGGAAAAAAATGTGAATACCTGAGTATGGAGTCCAGATGTAGTATCACTTTTTCAGAATTAGATGTCAGCTAACTATGATTCTAATTTCTGTTTGTTGTTTAAAGTCCAAAGTGACAGGCTCGCCTGTCTTCCTAACATGGTACCTTTCCTTGCTTGTCATTTTAATATATTTGCCTTGATTATAGAATATAAGTACTACAGTATTTCTATACATTTGTTAAAGGACAGTAACAGTATAAAGAAAATGGCCCGGTATAAAATGTAAGTAATTCAAAAACACTCTTAATTCAGTTGCTAGGCTACATCTAATACCATGGGATGATAGGACAGTATTGATGTATTTTATTTGTGATTTTATACATTAATTTATGAAATATGATTGTGTACTAATTCATTTTATTTTAGTAAATGAGCTTGGTGTATTAGTTGGAGTTGTCAGCACATTTCGGGGTTGAATTTGCACTTTTTATGGATTTGAATTCACATGAATAAAACTTTATTGATCATTATTTTTACAGAGAATGGGTTTCAAATTTCATGGACCAGTCATGGCAACTGTTAGAGTTGCGTCAATTCGTATCTGGTATCAGGATAAATATGACAATGAGTCACCGATTGTATACTATGTATTTTTTATTAGCTAAGCAATAAGTGGTAAATGCAATTTTCGTATATACGGGCTCTCTGTCCCACCTCGCAGGGCAAGCAGAGAACTGACAAGATGTATGTAAACAGTATTCTTTATACTGTGATAGACAGTTCCAACCCGTCTGTTGGCCTATCACAGTAGAGGCTGGGCGTGGTTTAAACTTGCTCAGCCTATTGCAGGCGCTCAGGCGGGTCCCCGCCTCTTGGCGCTTCTGTTGATAGATGTAAGTGTTGCTGTGAAGAACATCCAGGCTCTCATGCTCCATACCGTTATCTCGCACCTGGCTCCTGTTATCTAACAAAAGACTGCTTGTTCTGCAACCCCACGCTCTGAATGTGCCCTGTCTTCTGTATTTTTCCATCATGAGAAAGTCCCCTGGCCCTGACACTTTTAACAATGTTTCAAGTCAGCTATGTTGCATAACACATACATACATCCACACAAGCCAACAGCAAATAATATTCAATCATATATATGGTAATGGGCTATAGTGCATAACACAGAAACCTCATACAACTGTTCAGTTTCCTTGGCGTCTGTGTGATGATATCGATATGTGCCAAAGCATTCTGTTATGAAGTGTAATCAACCCAACAATACCATGACATATTGTACTGTGTGTGTGCTGGCAAATGGAACGGAATTTCAGCAAAATTACGCAGCCTGGTCTCAGAGCATTTCGTATTATTCTGTACGTTGGCCGACGGGGCGGGAGAAACCCAGCCTTGGGATGAAAGTAACAGCTGGCGAGAAGTGCACAATATCTGTCTTATTTCCATATTTCTGTTTAGTAATGCTTGTTACTTTCAACAAATGTACTATCAGCCGTCATTTCATGTTTCTATTCGAGTTCAATAAGTCATGCTACAGGTTAAAAATGTATGAAAAGGAACCATGCTTCAACATCGCAATGTTGCGCAAACACAACAATTTGCCTTAGAATATGAATCAGACTAAAATGTATCAGATAACAGTTATATTAACCATCATTTTCTCATCTCACTTTAATGGGAATGTAGTAGGATATCTTCCTCTCCATTTTCCATGACTATTCATGCTAAGCCAATCAGGTGCGCTCCAACTGTCCTTGTCATGCACACTCCTCGTGTCTTGGTAGAATAAACTTTTTTATTATTTTCACAAACAGCAAACTCATCAGGCTTATCACATTTTCATGGCTTGACACAAGGTAATTAACCCCCAGAATCATAAAAAAATATATTTTTAATAACCCCTAACCTGTCGATAAAAGCTTATGTGAGTAGCTGATTCATCAAGTGAATTGATTAAGGCATAATTCTAATGATATCATATAGAATTTTCTAACATTCAGTCACTTGTTGATATTTCACATTATAAAAGCAGTGTCAACTAGAGAAGACAATGGCCTGTTTTAAAACATTTACCCAATTTTATTCCAGGTCATCAGTTAACATTGTGTTTCTTTCGTCCCACCCATCTCTCCTGTAACTTCTCCCAGGCTAATGTCGCGTTCAAAAGAATTGGGAACTCTCTAAAAACTACTCTCTAAAAACTCTCTAACTACCGACTCACTGGGAACTCAACAAAAAAAAAACTGGGAAAAATAGTTTTGAACGGTCATCCAACACAGAATTTCAATTCGGGAATTCGGGCCTCTATCTAGAGCTCCGACTTTCTGACCTGAAGATCATGGACATCGTGCTTCAACAACACACCACAGCACCCATGAATAGCTAGCATGATACTTGAAACCTATGCTGTCATTTAGTCACTAGATGGGTTAAAAAAATTACGTATTTTAGGAACCTTGAACAACTAAACACAACTCTACAGTTCAAAACCACTTTTTATTGATAACTTAGGAAAACATGGTCGGACTGGGCTGTTTTTTTTGCAGGGAGCTCGTCCTCCGCGTTAGGTACATGCTTCTGTCTGTGTTACTTTTCTGTGTTATGTTACTTTTCTCCCGGGTCTCCCTTCATAATTTGTTTTATTTTAGCCTAATAAACATGGTTTCCTGGGTCGTAGTGGGGGGACCACACACCATATCATCGTGTGACTCCAAGTTTACTTTGATATGATGGTTATCATATCAATATTTGTGCAAAAAGGCGAATCAATCAATCAAGCCATTTCCTGCATCATTAATTTGACCAACAAAACAATACCCACCGTGTCGAAAAACACATTTTCTGTCGGCATTTGTAAAATTGTATAAAAACTTCCTCTTTCCATCACTTTTTGAATACGCTATGACTTTACTGGCATAACACCTGTGGATGGATACGCTATGACTTTACTGGCATAACACCTGTAGATGTTACTGGCATAACACCTGTGGATGAATACGCTATGACTTTACTGGCATAACACCTGTGGATGGATACGCTATGACTTTACTGGCATAACACCTGTAGATGTTACTGGCATAACACCTGTGGATGGAAATGTGGTTAATGAGGACTTTTCTTTCCAAGACAAATTCCATTTGACAAATAAAAATATTCTTGCTCTTATCCACAATAACCTCGTCATGTAGACTAGCCTACCCGCACTGTATCTGCCAGCTGTTGGCTAGAGAGCACGTGCAGAGACCAGAGGAGGCACATTTGCTATTCAACGCAGCAGTTTTTGTGACAAAACTTTAGGTAAAGTTGGTAAAGTTTGCAATTTGGACTGACCAACACTCCAACAGTATTCCAGGCCCTGGTCAACGATGTGCTCCATGACATGTTGAACCTGTTCCTGTTCGTGTTCATCGACCACGACGACCCCCCCACCCCCCCTGTTCAGCTCAAGTGCACGTCCTCTAGGTCCTCCAGCGTCTCCTGGAGAACCAGCTTTTTGTGAAAGCAGAGAAATGTGAATTCCATCGCTCCACTGTCTCCTCCCTGCAGGAAATATTCAGATGGATTCTGACAAGGTGAGGGTCCCGTAACCTTTCCCCAGGTTTTATCGGCCCTTTCCTCATCTCTAAAATCCTTAGCCCCTTTGCTGTTCGTCTTCTGTTGCCCCCAGCACCCTCCGTATACATCCCACGTTTCATGTGTCTAGGATTAAACCTCTGTCTCTCTGCCCTCTGTCTCTCTGCCCTCTGTCTCTCTGCCCTCTGTCTCTCTGCCCTCTGTCTCTCTGCCCTCTGTCTCCCAGCCCTCTGTCTCTCTGCCCTCTGTCTCTCTGCCCTCTGTCTCTCTGCCCTCTGTCTCTCTGCCCTCTGTCTCTCTGCCCTCTGTCTCTCTGCCCTCTGTCTCCCAGCCCTCTGTCTCTCTGCCCTCTGTCTCTCTGCCCTCTGTCTCCCAGCCCTCTGTCTCTCTGCCCTCTGTCTCTCTGCCCTCTGTCTCTCTGCCCTCTGTCTCTCTGCCCTCTGTCTCTCTGCCCTCTGTCTCTCTGCCCTCTGTCTCTCTGCCCTCTGTCTCTCTGCCCTCTGTCTCTCTGCCCTCTGTCTCTCTGCCCTCCGTCTCTCTGCCCTCTGTCTCTCTGCCCTCTGTCTCTCAGCCCTCTGTCTCTCTGCCCTCTGTCTCTCTGCCCTCTGTCTCCCAGCCCTCTGTCTCCTGTGTCTGCATCTGGGTCTTATACTTACTTTCATTGAAAAATATCCTTGAACTCTGTCATGCTTGTCTGAATTAACTTGATTCGTGGGTAGGGAAGAGTGAGGGAAACTGTTTGAAAGTTACACGTTCCATTAGTAAGGGGAGACCGGGGGAAGTTTATCTAGTGTAGACCTGTTTCGGTTAGTGATCAATAAATGTATTGGAAAATGTGTGTGTTTGGCCGGTGTCTGTTATTTTTCCCTCCATAAATTGTCTGTCAGACACGCAGTAGGGAGAGGGAGATCTGCCTCTTTATTCCGTTGTAGAAATCTACAGTGTATTCCAAGAGAAGGACAGATGAGAAAGCCGTTGAGGCCCCCCCCCCCCAAAAAATGGCACCATGTTCCCTTGTCTGGCTACCCATCCTCATCACATTGTTTCTTCTGCACGATGAGTCTGGATTTGCCTCCCTCTCTGATGATTTTCTGGAATGCGAACACATTCTGACCGTTCTGATTGGTCCCCAGAAAACTAATGGGTTGGGCAAAAGGCGGCCCTACATGATATCAACATTGATACTCTGACTGGTTAGAGACGATCCAATCGCTGATGAACGCCCCTCCTTTTGAAGTCCCACAAACGACTTCTAGGGTGGCAGTTTCAGACTGTATGTAGTGAACGATAGAGCAGAGGAGTTAAATTGAGGGTGAGTCATCAGGGAACATATTTCCTACATAGCACACTACCTTTGACCATAGCCCAATAGGAATAGGTCACCATTGTGGAGGTGTTCTAGGTTTGGTTAAGATATGAAGACAACCAGTTTTCTGTCCACGAGAGAGATTAAATGAATGTCAGCTCTACTTCATCTACTTACCTCCCTGTTTTCATTATAATAAATGGCCCAGTGCATAGGGTAATAAGCAAGGGCAGACAGACAAAGTAGAGAGTTGTTTTTCTGTGGTACTGCTAATGGCTTAGTCTGGAGAGGTGCTTGTCCACGTCTGACTGTCCCCGGCCCAGGCTATCTGCCACTCCAGTGTTCCACTTTATCACTGATTGGAACCAAGCAGCAAATCTGATCTGCCCGGCAACAGTTCAATGTTTATTAGACAACTTAACCCCACAATGTTCTAGAAGCCATTTCGGGCCAATCAGTCATTTCCCCACCATAAGCTGAACAAGGTCGTAGTATGCGCCCCCCCCCCCCCCCCCCCCACATGCCCTATATAGTACATTACTTTTGACCAGAATCTTATTACATGGATAGAGTTTTGTGGATTTTGATGAATTTGTTAACTTCCCAAATGTAAAGTAAACTTAACTTGTCACTGTTTTACTGTTGTCATGGTTATGTTCTGGGTGTTCCACCCCTTACTCCAAATGTAGTGCAGCCTTCCTACATGCTAACGTCATTTTTCTGCCACTGGAATCCCACTTGTACAATACAATGGATTGTGTTGTGTATTGTATGCTGGGTTGTAATGTGCTGCGTTGAACACTGCCCTCTGTTGTGTGAATCCGGTACTGCAACTAGGGACTACATTGAAGAGCCTCTCACTGATTAATTTGCCCCAAATGGCCCCCTATATTCCTGGGTGATGTTCATGATGCTGTTGACCTTAACAAGGGCCCCAGGACCAGTGGGAACGAAATAGCCCCATAACATCAAAGATTGACCACCATATTTTACAGTACGTATGGGTACTATTTTCTGCTTATCGTCGCTGTGATGAAAACCTTGTAACAAACATTTTGCCAATTTACTTTTATTTTTGTATTATTATTTTTATACATGTATTGAAAGCAGTGGGTTTGATGTTGAAAAACAGAAGCTTCTGCAGAAAAATACCTCATACCAGTAAAATATGGTAGTGGATCTGTGATGTTATGGCGCTATTTAGCTTCCACTGGTCCTGGGGCCCTTTAAGGTCAACGACATCACGAACTTTATCAAGTACCAGGACATTTTAGCCCAAAATGTTTTGCCTCTGCGAGGAGGCTGACACTTGGCCACAAGTAGATCTTCCAGCAAGATAATAACCCCAAGCAAGCATTCATCAAAATCCACAAAGAAATGGTTAGCCTAATTGACCACAAAATTAATATTTTGCAATGGCCACCTGTCTCTGGAATTGAACCCCATTGAAACCCTGTGGTTGGACTTAGAGGGCAGTCCATAAGCACAAACAAAGGGTATCAAGGATCTGGAAAGATAATGTGTGGAGGAATGGTCTTAGATTCCTCCCAAAAGGTTTTTCAATCTCATAAAACATTTCAGAAAAAGTCTCCCATAAGTGTTCAACTGGGTTGAGACCTGGTGACTGAGACAGCCATGGCATATGGTTTACATCGTTTTCATGCTCACCATATTATTTAGTGACCACTCGTGCCATGTGGATGTGGGCGTTGTCATCCAATGGGGGCATAGCCATGGTAGTAAAATAATGGCCTGACAGAGTGAGGGTTTTGCATAGGTGCTTTGAGTTTTTGTTGTAGGACTAGAAAAAAAATGCCTGGAATGTATAAGAACTTCATTAACCGGTTCCCATGCTTTTAAAGTAACGGTTCTGTTCCGGAACAGTATGGATCACTTTCGTTCCAGGTTCTATTTCTGTTCCTTGAAAAATGTTGTTCTGTTCCCTGAACAGGTTCCAACCCCTGGTGTTAATTGCTTAATTAACTCAGAAACCCCACCTGTGTGGGAGCACCTGCTTTCAATATACACTGAATCTCTCATTTACTCAAGTGTTTCCATAGGAGAATTGGTTTAAGCTTAGGATAAGAGTTAGCTAAAATTGTTACAGACATGACTCAATTTAAAAAAATGTTTTTTTAACTTTAGTTGTACTCTATCTAGTCACAACCACAGATGGGAGTCTGGTTCACTGGAAGTTAAAAGGTTTGCTGACTGTAACTGATTGTACTGTATATGTATGTATATATTTTTTTTACTGCTCTAGGGATATAATTATTGTTTGGATAACCTTATTTATTATTATGTATTGATTTTTATATTTTAATTGTTTCACTCTTTATGCGATGCACACTACAGAGAACACCGGAAGACGAAATTATCACTGAATTATCACAGTGAATTGTTGTAATGTTTGTTTATCTGTCAATTGATCCCATATGGGAAGGGTTGCCAACTGTCGATGTGACACGAAAATAACATTTCATTCATTCATTCATTCATTCATTCAATACTCCATAATTCACATTATACAGGCCTTCCTGAGGTTGAAATTGCTGCTCACGTCTCACAATATAATGCCTTATTTCTAGAGAACAAAACTGCTGTTCCTCATGCCATAGTTTGACACCATAGCTTGACACATCTATGAGGTTTGGTCTTACTATTGCATCACCAAATGTGTATTCACCAAAACCAGTTTCCCAGCAATATGACCTTAAGACCACCCTTTTATTATGCTGAATTGATTGGGTCAAGGAGAATGTTTCAATCAAAACTCTCCAACCTCAGAATATTCAGCTTATTCCTTATTCCCCAGGGTTCTATTCATTATTCTACATTCCCCAAGGTTCTATTCATTATTCTACATTCCCCAAGGTTCTATTCATTATTCTACATTCCCCAATCCGTATTCTACAATCTATTCATTATTCTATATTCCCCAGGGTTCTAATCATTACTCTACATTCCCCAGGGTTCTATTAATTATTCTATATTCCCCAGGGTTCTATTAATTATTCTATATTCCCCTGGGTTCTATTCATTATTCTCTATTCCCCAGGGTTCTATTCATTAATCTCTATTCCCCAGGGTTCTATTCATTATTCTATATTCCCCAGGGTTATATTCTATATTCCCCAGGGTTCTATTCATTAATCTCTATTACCCAGGGTTCTATTCATTATTCTATATTCCCCAGGGTTATATTCTATATTCCCCAGGGTTCTATTCATTAATCTCTATTCCCCAGGGTTCTATTCATTATTCTATATTCCCCAGGGTTATATTCTATATTCCCCAGGGTTCTATTCATTAATCTCTATTCCCCAGGGTTCTATTCATTATTCTATATTCCCCTGGGTTCTATTCATTATTCTCTATTCCCCAGGGTTCTATTCATTAATCTCTATTCCCCAGGGTTCTATTCATTATTCTATATTCCCCTGGGTTCTATTCATTATTCTATATTCCCCTGGGTTCTATTCATTATTCTATATTCCCCTGGGTTCTATTCATTATTCTCTATTCCCCAGGGTTCTATTCATTATTCTATATTCCCCAGGGTTATATTCTATATTCCCCAGGGTTCTATTCATTATTCTATATTCCCCAGGGTTCTATTCATTATTCTATATTCCCCAGGGTTCTATTCATTATTCTATATTCCCCAGGGTTCTATTCATTATTCTATATTCCCCAGGGTTCTATTCATTATTCTATATTCCCCAGGGTTATATTCTATATTCCCCAGGGTTCTATTCATTATTCTATATTCCCCAGGGTTCTATTCATTATTCTATATTCCCCAGGGTTATATTCTATATTCCCCAGGGTTATATTCTATATTCCCCAGGGTTCTATTCATTATTCTCTATTCCCCAGGGTTCTATTCATTATTCTATATTCCCCAGGGTTATATTCTATATTCCCCAGGGTTCTATTCATTATTCTATATTCCCCAGGGTTCTATTCATTATTCTATATTCCCCAGGGTTATATTCTATATTCCCCAGGGTTCTATTTATTATTCTCTATTCCCCAGGGTTCTATTCATTATTCTATATTCCCCAGGGTTATATTCTATATTCCCCAGGGTTCTATTCATTATTCTCTATTCCCCAGGGTTCTATTCATTATTCTATATTCCCCAGGGTTCTATTAATTATTCTATATTCCCCTGGGTTCTATTCATTATTCTCTATTCCCCAGGGTTCTATTCATTAATCTCTATTCCCCAGGGTTCTATTCATTATTCTATATTCCCCAGGGTTATATTCTATATTCCCCAGGGTTCTATTCATTAATCTCTATTACCCAGGGTTCTATTCATTATTCTATATTCCCCAGGGTTATATTCTATATTCCCCAGGGTTCTATTCATTAATCTCTATTCCCCAGGGTTCTATTCATTATTCTATATTCCCCAGGGTTCTATTCATTAATCTATATTCCCCAGGGTTATATTCTATATTCCCCAGGGTTCTATTCATTATTCTATATTCCCCAGGGTTCTATTCATTATTCTATATTCCCCAGGGTTATATTCTATATTCCCCAGGGTTCTATTCATTAATCTCTATTCCCCAGGGTTCTATTCATTATTCTATATTCCCCTGGGTTCTATTCATTATTCTCTATTCCCCAGGGTTCTATTCATTAATCTCTATTCCCCAGGGTTCTATTCATTATTCTATATTCCCCAGGGTTATATTCTATATTCCCCAGGGTTCTATTCATTATTCTATATTCCCCAGGGTTCTATTCATTATTCTATATTCCCCAGGGTTCTATTCATTATTCTATATTCCCCAGGGTTCTATTCATTATTCTATATTCCCCAGGGTTCTATTCATTATTCTATATTCCCCAGGGTTATATTCTATATTCCCCAGGGTTCTATTCATTATTCTCTATTCCCCAGGGTTCTATTCATTATTCTATATTCCCCAGGGTTATATTCTATATTCCCCAGGGTTCTATTCATTATTCTCTATTCCCCAGGGTTCTATTCATTATTCTATATTCCCCAGGGTTATATTCTATATTCCCCAGGGTTATATTCTATATTCCCCAGGGTTCTATTCATTATTCTATATTCCCCAGGGTTATATTCTATATTCCCCAGGGTTCTATTCATTATTCTATATTCCCCAGGGTTCTATTCATTATTCTATATTCCCCAGGGTTCTATTCTATATTCCCCAGGGTTCTATTCATTATTCTATATTCCCCAGTGGTGTGTGTGGTACAACACCAACAGGTATTTTTGTTTCTGCTTCTTGAAACTCAGGTGGTGGGGTGGGATCAGTGACACCTTGCCAATGGATCTGAGCTGACCCTGGTCAAAAGTAGTGCACTATGGGTCCTGGTCAAAAGTAGTGCACTATATAGGGACTAGCGTGCTATTTGGGAGACAACCTTGCAATTTTCCTTAACTGCTGAATTCCCCAGCTTAGTCTCAATGGGCTCTATAAGCACGGCGGTGTCATGCTACAGCACCATTGAGGGCAGAGCCGCAGAGCCACCACATCTTTCTTAATGGAGTGGGGAGAACTGTGGCGCTGCCCTGTTGCCATGGCAGCAAGCACTGCTCTTGTTGGCATTTTCCCCAGCTACTGTTGACTGGCTTGCTGTTCCTTCAGAATGCTCCCTTCCACGACATAGAGACCGCTCTGCTCTGCTCTCTGAGGGAGCACAGTGAAGCTTACCGTCTTCTCTGATGTAGTGACACTTCAGATGTTTCCCAATTGGCACCCTATTCCTAATAGGCCTGGTCAAAAGTAGTGCACTATAAAGGGAATAGGGTGCCATTTGGAACAACGACTTAATCCCACTGCTGACACCAATATCTGAATCACATTATTCCTAACTAATACAAGGTGCTGCCCAATAACCACCTCTCATATATCTGCTGTCATACCTTCCTGTAGGTATCGTGATGTTGTTTCAAAAGACTTCTGGATTGGAGAAAAAAATCTGAAAACGTCTTATTTCTTATTTTTATATCTCCTGTGTTTTTGTTCTACCTTATTATTTTTAATATTACATCGTTATTGATGACTGCATTGTTGGGTTTAGAGTTTGCAAGAAAGGCATTTCACTGTATTTGTGCACGTGACATTAAAACTGGAAACTGCCACTACGGTGGTCCTATGGGGAAAAGTGTCAGTTAAAATTCAGTTACAGTGCACATGCAAAACAATACCTTGAACAGTTTTGCGACGCTGTCCCGTCCCTGGTATGAGGAGAATAGTTTTGAGACGCTGTCCCGTCCCTGGTATGAGGAGAATGGTTTTGAGACGCTGTCCCGTCCCTGGTATGAGGAGAATGGTTTTGTGACGCTGTCCCGTCCCTGGTATGAGGAGAATGGTTTTGAGACGCTGTCCCGTCCCTGGTATGAGGAGAATAGTTTTGAGACGCTGTCCCGTCCCTGGTATGAGGAGAATGGTTTTGAGACGCTGTCCCGTCCCTGGTATGAGGAGAATGGTTTTGAGACGCTGTCCCGTCCCCGGTATGAGGAGAATGGTTTTGAGACGCTGTCCCGTCCCTGGTATGAGGAGAATGGTTTTGAGACGCTGTCCCGTCCCTGGTATGAGGAGAATGGTTTTGAGACGCTGTCCCGTCCCTGGTATGAGGAGAATGGTTTTGAGACGCTGTCCCGTCCCTGGTATGAGGAGAATGGTTTTGAGACGCTGTCCCGTCCCTGGTATGAGGAGAATGGTTTTGAGACGCTGTCCCGTCCCTGGTATGAGGAGAATGGTTTTGAGACGCTGTCCCGTCCCTGGTATGAGGAGAATGGTTTTGAGACGCTGTCCCGTCCCTGGTATGAGGAGAATGGTTTTGAGACGCTGTCCCGTCCCTGGTATGAGGAGAATGGTTTTGAGACGCTGTCCCGTCCCTGGTATGAGGAGAATGGTTTTGAGACGCTGTCCCGTCCCTGGTATGAGGAGAATGGTTTTTCATTGTTCAAATCTCATTGAATTGCTGCCATTTAAACAATGATTTGTTAAGTAATAATAACACAACATTATTATCATCGTTGTACCGGGGAAGGAACAGCATTGCAAAATTGTTTATCACAAGTGTGTTTCCTTTTGATAACAGCATGTTACATCACATCACACTTTACTATTGTCTATGTAACTCCACTTCTTATTGGACTTAACAATAGTGATCACCGATTTCACCAGAATTACAAGATCGCTCAAAAGCCACGCCCCTTGGTTGAGCAACTACAAGGACTTGTGTTACATCTAGTATAAAATGGTGAGTTGTTGGAGAGAAGACATGGACTTGACTCCTGATCACACAGACCAGCTCCAGCATCTTGTCTTGACTCCTGATCACACAGACCAGCTCCAGCATCTTGTCTTGACTCCTGATCACACAGACCAGCTCCAGCATCTTGTCTTGACTCCTGATCACACAGACCAGCTCCAGCATCTTGTCTTGACTCCTGATCACACAGACCAGCTCCAGCATCTTGTCTTGACTCCTGATCACACAGACCAGCTCCAGCATCTTGTCTTGACTCCTGATCACACAGGCCAGTTCCAGCATCTTGTCTTGACTCCTGATCACACAGACCAGCTTGTCTTGTATTTGGCATCATTAAACTGAAGATTAATCTTTATCAAAAATTATCTGTAATTATTATTACGTGATTAAACTACTTAATCATGTAACTGTAATTAACTAGGAAATCGGGGCACCAAGGAAAATATTCAGATTACAAAGTTATAATATTCCTAATATAACTTTCAGATATTTTAATATCTGATCAATTGGTCTTGTGATTAATGAATTATTCTTTACCTCACGTTGTCACACCCTGAGCTTAGAGCTTCTTATGTCTCTATTTTGGTTTGGTCAGGGTGTGATGTGGAGTGGGCATTCTATGTTCCTTTTTCTATGTTTTGTATTTCTTTGTTTTGGCCGGGTATGGTTCTCAATCAGGGACAGCTGTCTATCGTTGTCTCTGATTGGGAACCATACTTAGGTAGCTTTTTCCCACCATTGTTTTGTGGGTAGTTGTTTTCTGTTTAGTGTTTTCTGCACCAGACAGGACTGTTTTGTTTATTTCTCTTTGTTATTTTGTTATAGTGTTCAGTTACAATAAAAAGGCATGAACACTTACCACGCTGCGCTTTGGTCCGATTCCTCTTCTTCAGACGACGACACCCGTGACACACGTTAATCTCATTCCAAACGTCGTAAATTGTTGGTTATCTGCACGAACCCAGTCTTCACTATGAGTCATCAATACATCAATCGTCTTAAAATCATTTATTTACTAACTAATTCACAGAAATGCATAACACAAACAAAGTAGATATGGTTACAAAGAAATGATAGGGGAGTGTGCCCTAGTGGGCTAAACTGGCATGGGGGCTTGTTAGACAGAGGGACTGATAAGGGCGCGAAAGATAAGAGACACTATAAAGTTGATCATTATAACAATTGAAATGCCAATCCTTTGCACAAGAACGCTAACTCATTCGGGAATAATTGCAATCAATATATATATTTACGCTCAGTGTGTCGTCGGGATCTCTGTTGGAAAGTTTGTTTCTGTTGGAGAGTTTGTCCGCCCTCTCTCTCTCTCTCGTGGTTAGAATGGATAGTTCAGAGTGACGATGTTTCTGCGGTTGTCGGCTCAATGATACCGAATTCCTAGCTGCAGACTAGTATTTAATATCAAAGACTTGTTCTTATTCTGTCATTATCGATAGTCTAAGAGTTTAACCACGTGGGATGGTTAAAAGATTCAGCAATCTACTTAAACCATATTTCCCTCTGTGATAAAGGTACTGGTCTGGTCTCAAACCTTGGCCCTCTTGTTATCGAGGTAAGCTGGTCTGGTGATAGAAAACCCAGGTGGGGGTTTTATTCGGAACATAGAAAAGGCTGTCTCATGACGCCAGGTCCTGTCTGTGCCCCTGGAGGCACAGACAGGTGAAACTTTAAACAGAAATACAATTCTCTCACATTAACATCATTACATAGCATCACATCATTTCACAAATAGTATCATCTTTACTAATTCATCTTATATAACAATTAGATGTAAGCCTCATAACTGAGGCTATTGTATAAACAGCGTTATGGTAATGTGGCCGTATTGTCTCCCGTGAGTTTCACAAAATTGTACCAAACGGACCAGTTCGTAGCTGGATTCTTCACCGATCTTTTATACATTCTCCAGGACATAAATATTGTTCGGACCTCCCATTCTGTGAGGTGGAAGAAATTCCTTTGTTCTCTCTATGAAAACTCACTCTCTCTATACTGTCTGGCCCTGAGGCAGGATTCTCCTCCAGGAATTTACAACCTCTCTGACCACAGCAGCATGGGTGTGGGAGACAGAGGTAGGGGGATGGTGCAGAGGGAGGGGGAATAGCTTGCACATTATTAGAACATTTGAAGGGAATTTTTTTTTCTCCTAATTTTCCAAAGTTTGGTTTTGGAATATGTTGGGAGCTGCAAAGACGATTTTTAAAATTATTATTATTTAACATTTTTACCCCAATTGTTATTTTGTCTCATCTCTACAACTCCCGTACGGGCTCGGAAGAGACAAAAAAGCCACACAGCGCACCTCCAACCCAGAAGCCAGCTGCACCAATGTCAGAGAAAACACCATGCACCTGGCCACCTTGGTTAGCACGCACTGCGCCCAGCCCGCCACAGGAGACAAGGATATCCCTACCTACCGGCCAAACCCTCCCTAACGACGCGAGTTGAACCCGGAGTCGAACCCAGAGTCTCTGGTGGCACAGCTAGCCACCAGAGCATCCTAGACCACTGCAGCATCCTAGACCACTGCGCCACCATTGCGCCAGAGGACCCACAAAGATGATTTTAATCTATACATAGACGTTAATGAACCAGCAGTACTGGACAATTTGATTAATCATACCTGGGAATTAAACTTTAAATGAACCTGAGAAGTTGGTTCATCTAGGTTACTATTGCAAAGTTTAAGATGTATAATTTAATTGGAAGAACCTAGAAAGGTATGTTCAACAATTTAAATAAATAAATTGAATGAGACGATGATACCCAAGCAATTGAGATTGCTGGATTATCATAAAAGTAATGTTAGGTACATTCACTACTATGGTACACTTTCCCCTCAGGCCACAGCCATATGGGATTCCCACTGGAGGCGGGACTGATTGATTGTGCTTTGCAAAAGCAGATTTTACTGATTGATCAAATCTAATGAATAATCAAACCTGTATAGGCCATCTGGGAATTAAACTTTAAATTAACCTGAGAGCTTTGCTTCATCTAAGTTAATGTGGAAAAAATTCATATTGTCTCATTGTAGAAGCCCAATCAATTTGGATATTATTTAAAAGATCCACTTAAATCAGGCAATTTTACTTGTTAGTTAAATTGTATGAGACGTCGATATTCAGTCAATTGCGATTGGCTGGATATCTTAACATGATCCAAGTTTGGATTTCCTCTACTTCTTTTAAGAGATGTACTTGCGATTCTCACCACCATTGATGCAGAATGCTGAAATCAAACGGAAGTACAAAGGGTGGGGCTTCCGTCGCGCAAGGCGGAGGAATTTAAACGGAACACAGGAAGAGAAAATATTGTTTCCCTTTTTTTTTTTTAGCTTAGAGTCTCGTGCAAACTAATCCTACTTTGTTCAGAAATATCACTTCCAAGCTCAACATCGGGTCTTCTCACATTAACCCATTCGGCATACTTTGCTAGCGCCAGCGTCTTGTTACTGAAGGTAAGAGACTGATGGGGTTTCCATCTCTTGTTGTGAGAGGATTAGAGGATTATTGAATGACACCTCGCTCTACAGCTCAACAGAACCTACAGAATCAACCTGTCAATCCAGTCTAAATTCCTGTCAATCATGGTAAGTTCCTTCTATCATTGCATGTTTATGTATGAGGAATTATAAATTACTATAGGTTATTTTATTACCCAGAGATCTAGAGGAGGGTTAATGACCTATCACTTCCACATGTTAAAATGTGTCAGTTCACTTTGCTGGTTCTTCATCTTTAATGTTTAGACGGTTTGATGAAAGGCCTATGTTTTATTGCCCTCGGTCTGCGTCTATGTATCCTGTGTGTATATTCTCTTCATTGTGGTCAGAGAGTACTGTAAATGTAGCCTACTTGGAGAATAAAGGTGATTCTGATAACATATGTTTTTTTTCTTCTTTCTCCCCGGGAAGAGGTCCTTGGCTGTAGCTGTACTCCTGTGTGCACTGCTGCCACTGTTCCATGCTGGCTGCTGGTTTGAACAAGCTAAACCAGGTAAAGGACAAAGATAACCAGCTGTTAACACACACACACACACAACCATAGGGCTCTGGGCAAAAGTAGTTGGTGTTGTACCGCACACACACCCCTGAACACACACACACACACCCCCCTGTACATTTATCAATTTAATAAAATAACCACTTGTACCAAATCATTGTGATTTGAGTGTTTTTATATTTGTATTTTATGACCTGTAAAGAGCATCTCATTTCATATTGTTATGCAATTATGTTTCTAATACACTTGAATCTTGAATCTCATTGAAAAAGACAAGTGATATGGTATATTGTTTCCTTGTTTAGGCATGAAGCAGTGTCTTTACGACAAGGATGGGACGTGGCATGATATCGGGTCCCGCTGGAGGACCAGTGATTGCATGAACTGCTATTGTCAAGCCAACGGGGACATGCAATGCTGCCAGGCGTGAGAACCATACACAGCTTTTATTCTAGCACCCACTAAATGTCTGGTCAATAAAACCCTCAGCCTTCCCAGTCTGTACCACCACACTGGTCCATATAACCCTCAGCCTTCCCAGTCTGTACCACCACACGGGTCCATATAACCCTCAGCCTTCCCAGTCTGTACCACCACACTGGTCCATATAACCCTCACCTTCCCAGTCTGTACCACCACACTGGTCCATATAACCCTCAGCCTTCCCAGTCTGTACCACCACACTGGTCCATATAACCCTCAGCCTTCCCAGTCTGTACCACCACACGGGTCCATATAACCCTCAGCCTTCCCAGTCTGTACCACCACACTGGTCCATATAACCCTCACCTTCCCAGTCTGTACTACCACACTGGTCCATATAACCCTCAGCCTTCCCAGTCTGTACCACCACACTGGTCCATATAACCCTCACCTTCCCAGTCTGTACTACCACACTGGTCCATATAACCCTCAGCCTTCCCAGTCTGTACCACCACACTGGTCCATATAACCCTCAGCCTTCCCAGTCTGTACCACCACACTGGTCCATATAACCCTCACAGTGCTCATTATTTCCATCTCTACAAGCGGCGGTTTAAGTCTTCACTGACATTTTCAACCTCTAACTGACCCAGTCTGTAATACCTACATGTTTCAACTAGACCACCATAGTCCCTGTGCCCAAGACCGCCAAAGTAACCTGCCTAAATGACTATCGCCCTGTAGCGCTCACATCTGTAGCCATGAAGTGCTTTGAAAGGCTGGTCATGACTCGCATCAACACTATCATCCCGGAAACCCTAGACCCACTCCTCTCCCTCAACATGAGCAAGACAAAGGAGCTGATCGTGGACTACAGGAAAAGGAGGACCGAACACGCCCCCATTCACATCGACAGGGCTGTGGTGGAGCGGGTCGAGAGCTTCCCGTGTCCACATCACCAACAAACTATCATGGTCCAAACACACCAAGACAGTCGTGATGACTATTCCCCCCCAGGAGATGGAAAAGATTTGGTATGGGTCCTCAGATCCTCAAATAGTTATACAGCTGCACCATCGAGAGCATCTTGACTGGCTGCATCACCGCTTGGTATGGCAACTGCTCGGCCTCTGACTAAAATGCGCTACAGAGGGTAGTGCGTGCGGCCCAGCAAGTTCCCTGCGATCCGAGACCTCTGACACCGCCTGGTATAGAGGCCCAAATTTGTTTTCAAAGACTCCAGCCACCCAAGCCATTGACTATTCTCTCTGCTATCGCACGGCAAGCGGTACCAGAACGCCAAGTCTAGGTCCAAAAGGCTCCTTAACAGCTTCTACCCCCAAACCATAAGTCTCCCTGAACAATTAATCAAATGGAGGCCTGAACGGTGTTTAATCGATGCATAGTCACTTTACCTCTACCTACATGTACAAATTACCTCAATTACCTCGACTAACCTGTACCCCCGCACATTAATTCACTACCCACTGTACATATCCTCGTTATTTTATTGTGTTACTTTTTTCAAACTTTAGTTTATTTAGTAAATATTTTCTTAACTGCATTGTAAGGGCTTGTAAGGAAGCATTTCACGGTACGGTCTACATCTGTTGAATTCCAGCGCACATGACAAATAATATTTGATTTGAGAATGAGTGAGTGAAAGTCCATACATTTTTTTTTTTACCAAAGCATTTGCTGATGTTGATTGTTTGATTGCAGGTATTCTGAGCCCACAAGATTTCCGGATGATTGCATGATGGAGTTTGACCAAAAGGCATGTAAATACAACGTGTTCAAGAAGACCGACCGCTCCACTCCATGCCCTATCTACGGCGGTAAGGGGAAGTGATGGCTTTTCTTCCCCCGTGCTCTCAGGGAATGAAGACCGACCGCTCCACTCCATGCCCTATCTACGGTGGTAAGGGGAAGTGATGGCTTTTCTTCCCCCGTGCTCTCAGGGAATGAAGACCGACCGCTCCACTCCATGCCCTATCTACGGTGGTAAGGGGAAGTGATGGCTTTTCTTCCCCCAGTGCTCTCAGGGAATGAAGACCGACCGCTCCACTCCATGCCCTATCTACGGCGGTAAGGGGAAGTGATGGCTTTTCTTCCCCCGTGCTCTCAGGGAATGAAGACCGACCGCTCCACTCCATGCCCTATCTACGGCGGTAAGGGGAAGTGATGGCTTTTCTTCCCCCGTGCTCTCAGGGAATGAAGACCGACCGCTCCACTCCATGCCCTATCTACGGCGGTAAGGGGAAGTGATGGCTTTTCTTCCCCCGTGCTCTCAGGGAATGAAGACCGACCGCTCCACTCCATGCCCTATCTACGGCGGTAAGGGGAAGTGATGGCTTTTCTTCCCCCGTGCTCTCAGGGAATGAAGACCGACCGCTCCACTCCATGCCCTATCTACGGCGGTAAGGGGAAGTGATGGCTTTTCTTCCCCCGTGCTCTCAGGGAATGAAGACCGACCGCTCCACTCCATGCCCTATCTACGGCGGTAAGGGGAAGTGATGGCTTTTCTTCCCCCGTGCTCTCAGGGAATGAAGACCGACCGCTCCACTCCATGCCCTATCTACGGCGGTAAGGGGAAGTGATGGCTTTTCTTCCCCCGTGCTCTCAGGGAATGAAGACCGACCGCTCCACTCCATGCCCTATCTACGGCGGTAAGGGGAAGTGATGGCTTTTCTTCCCCCGTGCTCTCAGGGAATGAAGACCGACCGCTCCACTCCATGCCCTATCTACGGCGGTAAGGGGAAGTGATGGCTTTTCTTCCCCCGTGCTCTCAGGGAATGAAGACCGACCGCTCCACTCCATGCCCTATCTACGGCGGTAAGGGGAAGTGATGGCTTTTCTTCCCCCGTGCTCTCAGGGAATGAAGACCGACCGCTCCACTCCATGCCCTATCTACGGCGGTAAGGGGAAGTGATGGCTTTTCTTCCCCCGTGCTCTCAGGGAATGAAGACCGACCGCTCCACTCCATGCCCTATCTACGGCGGTAAGGGGAAGTGATGGCTTTTCTTCCCCCAGTGCTCTCAGAGAATGAAAGGGAAAATTACAGTAATTGTTTTATAGATTGAATTGACATAATTGTTTGCTTAGCTCAGCCATACTGTCGGGTAACTTTCTGTTACTGTAACGATTGAAAAGCCATACTGTAATGTGTGTATCATTGAAGATCTGTTATCATCTGTGCCGACTGTGTCATGAGAAGAACCTGAGTTCAATATTATCTGAAACTGAGAGCGTTTGATCTGTCCTGATTAGAGAGCCAGATGGGCGGAGTTTGCTATTTTGGGACAATTCTATTGGTTCACAAAGCCAGTGTTTCCTGACCCTGGACCTCGAGTACCCCCAACAGTACACATGTTTACTGTAAACCTGGACGAGCACACTTGATTCAACTTGTTAACTAATCATCAAGCCTTCAATGAGTTGACTGAGGTGTGTTTGTCCAGGGCTACAGTTAAAATGTGTTCTGTTGGGGGTACTGGAGGACCAATGAGTTGACTGAGGTGTGTTTGTCCAGGGCTACAGTTAAAACCAGGGATGGGAAACACTGCATTTAGCCATGCAAGCTCAATCAATCAAGATGAAGTATTTGAAATGATTTCAAATAGTATTTGAACCCAGGTCTGTTAGACACACAAGCTGCATAATGTACATGAGGTGTTGATATATAACCTTGAATAATAATAATAATAATACTTTGTCAATGCTTTCTTATTAGTCCATAGCCATAAAGGTGGATATTGATATGCTGTTTCTCCTATGGTTCCCGACCCACAATGCAGTTGCTTTGGATACGTTCTGTCATTTAATGTCAATAAATCTATACAATCAAGGTTGTCTTGTCCTTGGGGCTTATGTGTAGAAACTCTAAAACCCTGGTCACATGACATAGGAGCTGACTTCCTCTTCCTCTGTGGTGTCACATGGAGTAGTTCACTCTGAGCAGGTTTGGTGAAATATTGCAGGCTCAGTTGAACATTTCCTGAATTAACTAAGGGGTCATTATTGTGTTTAACTACTACTAACTAGGGCCACCAATCACACTCCAGTTAGCTCTACTACATGTATTTGCATCACAGGAGGTTGGTGGCACCTTAATTGGGGAGTGGGGGGTTCATGGTAACGGCTGGAGCGGAATTAATGGAATGGTATCAAATGCATCAAACATTCCATTAGTTCCTTTCCAGCCATTATTATGAGCCTTCCTTCACTCAGCAGCCTCCTGTGATTAATATGTGAGTCACCCTGCCTGCCCCCTGTGTTTCTGAATCTGTGCTACATGTCCGGACATGTCTACAACTGGGTTTAGGAAGAATTAAAGGTGCTGTTCTGCTGGGAGTAGACTAAGAGGAGAGTTAAAGGTGATGGATGTCCTGCTGGGAGTAGACTAAGGAGAGTTAAAGGTGCTGTTCTGCTGGGAGTAGACTAAGAGGAGAGTTAAAGGTGATGTCCTGCTGGGAGTAGACTGTTAAGAGGAGTGTTAAAGGTGATGTCCTGCTGGGAGTAGACTGTTAAGAGGAGAGTTAAAGGTGATGTCCTGCTGGGAGTAGACTAAGAGAGAGTTAAAGGTACTGTTCTGCTGGGAGTAGACTGTTAAGAGGAGAGTTAAAGGTGCTGTCCTGCTGGGAGTAGACTGTTAAGAGGAGAGTTAAAGGTGATGTCCTGCTGGGAGTAGACTGTTAAGAGGAGAGTTAAAGGTGATGTCCTGCTGGGAGTAGACTGTTAAAGGTGCTGTCCTGCTGGGAGTAGACTGTTAAAGGTGATGTCCTGCTGGGAGTAGACTGTTAAGAGGAGAGTTAAAGGTTATGTCCTGCTGGGAGTAGACTGTTAAGAGGAGAGTTAAAGGTGATGTCCTGCTGGGAATAGACTGTTAAGAGGAGAGTTAAAGGTGATGTCCTGCTGGGAGTAGACTGTTAAGAGGAGAGTTAAAGGTGATGTCCTGCTGGGAGTAGACTGTTAAAGGTGATGTCCTGCTGGGAGTAGACTGTTAAGAGGAGAGTTAAAGGTGATGTCCTGCTGGGAGTAGACTGTTAAGAGGAGAATTAAAGGTGATGTCCTGCTGGGAGTAGACTGTTAAGAGGAGAGTTAAAGGTGATGTCCTGCTGGGAGTAGACTGTTAAAGGTGATGTCCTGCTGGGAGTAGACTGTTAAGAGGAGAGTTAAAGGTGATGTCCTGCTGGGAGTAGACTGTTAAGAGGAGAATTAAAGGTTATGTCCTGCTGGGAATAGACTGTTAAGAGGAGAGTTAAAGGTGATGTCCTGCTGGGAGTAGACTGTTAAGAGGAGAATAAAAGGTGCATGGCAGTCTGGTGCATGTATTCAGGCAGGACAGACCGTGTGGTGCATGGCAAGTTCCTATATAATAACAGGTTTTATTCTATAGTATTTCAGGCCTGTAGTACTTAAATCATCTCTGCTTCTCATGTCTCAATGCTGTTTGAACTTTAAAGGTTAAGGAGAAGACACCACGCGGTATTTCCTTTGAGGAAACTGGTCACTTTGGAGCGACTGATCTGATCTCACATCTGTTCTCAACGTCGAGAAGACAAATATCACAGTTTTACACAATTAAGGTGAGTTGAATACCTAAATGTGATGAGACCTTGGAGAAGCGTCCCAAATGGCAACCTATTCCCTATGTAGTGCGTTACATTTGACCGGAAGCCCGCCCTACAAGGTTTTATTTAGGACACAACCCATTCATGCCACTTAAGGCCAGAGAGGTATCAACAAAGTGTGGGGGATTAAATTCTGTTATTTTGTTATGGAGTTCTCTCAGTTCCGGGAGGAGGCGGGTCTGTCTATATGCCCTATTAGTTATGGAGTTCTCTCAGTTCCGGGAGGAGGTGGGTCTGTCTATATGCCCTATTAGTTATGGAGTTCTCTCAGTTCCAGGAGGAGGCGGGTCTGTCTATATGCCCTATTAGTTATGGAGTTCTCTCAGTTCCGGGAGGAGGTGGGTCTGTCTATATGCCCTATTAGTTATGGAGTTCTCTCAGTTCCGGGAGGAGGTGGGTCTGTCTATATGCCCTATTAGTTATGGAGTTCTCTCAGTTCCGGGAGGAGGTGGGTCTGTCTATATGCCCTATTAGTTATGGAGTTCTCTCAGTTCCGGGAGGAGGCGGGTCTGTCTATATGCCCTATTAGTTATGGAGTTCTCTCAGTTCCGGGAGGAGGTGGGTCTGTCTATATGCCCTATTAGTTATGGAGTTCTCTCAGTTCCGGGAGGAGGTGGGTCTGTCTATATGCCCTATTAGTTATGGAGTTCTCTCAGTTCTGGGAGGAGGTGGGTCTGTCTATATGCCCTATTAGTTATGGAGTTCTCTCAGTTCTGGGAGGAGGCGGGTCTGTCTATATGCCCTATTAGTTATGGAGTTCTCTCAGTTCCGGGAGGAGGCGGGTCTGTCTATATGCCCTATTAGTTATGGAGTTCTCTCAGTTCCGGGAGGAGGTGGGTCTGTCTATATGCCCTATTAGTTATGGAGTTCTCTCAGTTCCGGGAGGAGGTGGGTCTGTCTATATGCCCTATTAGTTATGGAGTTCTCTCAGTTCCGGGAGGAGGCGGGTCTGTCTATATGCCCTATTAGTTATGGAGTTCTCTCAGTTCTGGGAGGAGGTGGGTCTGTCTATATGCCCTATTAGTGATGGAGTTCTCTCAGTTCCGGGAGGAGGAGGGTCTGTCTATATGCCCTATTAGTTATGGAGTTCTCTCAGTTCCGGGAGGAGGTGGGTCTATCTATATGCCCTATTAGTTATGGAGTTCTCTCAGTTCTGGGAGGAGGCGGGTCTGTCTATATGCCCTATTAGTGATGGAGTTCTCTCAGTTCCGGGAGGAGGTGGATCTGTCTATATGCCCTATTAGTTATGGAGTTCTCTCAGTTCCGGGAGGAGGCGGGTCTGTCTATATGCCCTATTAGTTATGGAGTTCTCTCAGTTCCGGGAGGAGGCGGGTCTGTCTATATGCCCTATTAGTTATGGAGTTCTCTCAGTTCCGGGAGGAGGCGGGTCTGTCTATATGCCCTATTAGTTATGGAGTTCTCTCAGTTCCGGGAGGAGGCGGGTCTGTCTATATGCCCTATTAGTGATGGAGTTCTCTCAGTTCTGGGAGGAGGCGGGTCTGTCTATATGCCCTATTAGTGATGGAGTTCTCTCAGTTCCGGGAGGAGGCGGGTCTGTCTATATGCCCTATTAAAGGGAAAGTTGTGTAACATGCCACAACAAAACAGCCATGGTTCTCCAGGTGAAAGGTGTGAAAAAGGAAATGAGAAAATGTGAAAATAAAGTATTCATGGTGATAGTGTATATATATATATATATATATATATATATATATATATATATATATATATATATATATATATATATATATATATATATATATATATATATATATATATATATATGTATGTATGTATGTATGTATAGAGAGAGAGATGACTAGCTAGGCCTTGAAATAGAAGAATAACCTACGTCACAGAAAGTGTGTGGGGACAGGCTGCGTAGATACAGAACAGGGAAGGAAATGCTTGTAGACTGAGCATTTTTGTGTCCACAGTAATTGGTTCAACTGTGCCCGTCGTTGGCTATGGACATAGTTCCATGTTAGGTGTGTGTGTGTGTGGGTATGGTTGTGTGTGGGGGGGGTATGGGTGTTTGTGGGGGGGTATGGGTGTGTGTGGGGGGATATGGGTGTGTGTGGGGGGGGTATGGGTGTGTGTGGGGGGGTATGGGTGTGTTTGTGGGGGGGTATGGGTGTGTTTGTGGGGGGGTATGTGTGTGTGGGGGGGGGGGGGGGGGGGTATGGGTGTGTGTGTGTGGGGGGGGGGGGGGGGGCGTATGGGTGTGTGCATGATTGAAAGGTACATCTACAATCCCCATACATGGACATGGAGGAAAGATATGGGAGGTCTGGGGTAGAGCTAGGGGAGGTCTGGGGGAGAGCTAGGGGAGGTCTGGGGGAGAGCTAGGGGAGGTCTGGGGAGAGCTAGGGGAGGTCTGGAGGAGAGCTAGGGGAGGTCTGGAGGAGAGCTAGGGGAGGTCTGGGGGAGAGCTAGGGGAGGTCTGGGGAGAGCTAGGGGAGGTCTGGAGGAGAGCTAGGGGAGGTCTGGAGGAGAGCTAGGGGAGGTCTGGGGGAGAGCTAGGGGAGGTCTGGGGGAGAGCTAGGGGAGGTCTGGGGGAGAGCTAGGGGAGGTCTGGGGGAGAGCTAGGGGAGGTCTGGGGGAGAGCTAGGGGAGGTCTGGGGAGGACTGGGGAGAGCTAGGGGAGGTCTGGAGGAGAGCTAGGGGAGGTCTGGGGGAGAGCTAGGGGAGGTCTCGAGGAGAGCTAGGGGAGGTCTGGAGGAGAGCTAGGGGAGGTCTGGGGGAGAGCTAGGGGAGGTCTGGGGAGGACTGGGGAGAGCTAGGGGAGGTCTGGAGGAGAGCTAGGGGAGGTCTGGGGGAGAGCTAGGGGAGGTCTGGGGAGAGCTAGGGGAGGTCTGGGGAGAGCTAGGGGAGGTCTGGGGGAGAGCTAGGGGAGGTCTGGGGGAGAGCTAGGGGAGGTCTGGGGGAGAGCTAGGGGAGGTCTGGGGGAGAGCTAGGGGAGGTCTGGGGAGGACTGGGGAGAGCTAGGGGAGGTCTGGAGGAGAGCTAGGGGAGGTCTGGGGGAGAGCTAGGGGAGGTCTGGGGAGAGCTAGGGGAGGTCTGGGGGAGAGCTAGGGGAGGTCTGGGGGAGAGCTAGGGGAGGTCTGGGGGAGAGATAGGGGAGGTCTGGGGGAGAGCTAGGGGAGGTCTGGGGAGAACTATGGGAGGTCTGGAGGAGAGCTAGGGGAGGTCTGGGGGAGAGCTAGGGGAGGTCTGGGGGAGAGCTAGGGGAGGTCTGGGGGAGAGCTAGGGGAGGTCTGGGGAGAGCTAGGGGAGACTTGGGGAGAGCTAGGGGAGGTCTGAGGGAGAGCTTGGGGAGGCCTGGGGGAGAGCTAGGGGAGGTCTGGGGGAGAGCTAGGAGAGGTCTGGGGTAGAGCTAGGGGAGGTCTGGGGAGAGCTAGGGGAGGCCTGGGGGAGAGCTAGGGGAGGTCCGGGGGAGAGCTAGGGGAGGTCTGGGGTAGAGCTAGGGGAGGTCTGGGGAGAGATGCCCTCTCTCTCCCTCCTCCCTCCTTTGTGTATGCGTAGTCTGGTGCGTGTGTGTGTGTGTATATGTCTGTACAAGCTATTCACTTACTTTTTATCTTCCACCCATCCCTCTTTTATCCCCTCCTCCCTCTTCCTCCCTTCTATCTCTGTCTCCTCCCTCTCTCCCTCTCTTCCTCCCTTCTCTCTCTGCCTCCTCCCCCCCTCTCTCCCTCCTCCCTTCTCTCTCTGTATCCTCCCTCTCTTCCTCCCTTCTCTCTCCTACTCCTCCCTCTCTTCCTCCCTTCTCTCTCTGCCTCCTCCCTCTCTCCCTCTCTTCTCTCTCTGTCTCCTCCCTCTCTTCCTCCCTTCTCTCTCTGTCTCCTCCCTCTCTTCCTCTCTTTCTCCCTTCTCTCTCTGTCTCCTCCCTCTCTCCCTCTCTTCCTCCCTTCTCTCTCTGCCTCCTCCCTTCTCTCTCTGTCTCCTCCCTCTCTCCCTCTCTTCCTCCCTTCTCTCTCTGCCTCCTCCCTCTCTTCCTCCCTTCTCTCTCTGTTTCATCCCTCTCTTCCTCCCATCTCTCTCTGCCTCCTCCCTCTCTCCCTCTCTTCCTCCCTTCTCTCTCTGCCTCCTCCCCCTCTCTCTACCTCCTCCCTTCTCTGTGTGTGAGCGTAGTCTGGGCGCTCAGCCAAGTAGAATGTGTTTTTGAATGAATATCTGATGCGGCTGGCTGTGGGAGGAGCTATGTTACTGGAGTACTGGGAGAAAAGGAGGGAGGGAGCGTGGGAGAGAGAGAGAGAGAGACAGACTGAATGAGAGAGAGATGGAGAGAGAGTGAGAGAGAGAGAAAGGGAGAAAGGGAGAGACAGAGAGAGAGAAAGGGAGAGACAGAGAGAGAGGTCTGACTGCCTTGCATAACACACGTTGGAGCAGCTTTGCACGCAGGACTTCATGTGATTCTTCAACCAGGGGGACTTCCTCTATCGCTGGCTCATCACAGAGCCTTACGGCTGGGTGTACATGTTCACCCGCTCTCCCGGACGTACCCTACCTGGAGCCTGGAGGAAAACAGGGCTGGCTCTGAAAAATAGACCTGCACAAAGGAGACGTAGAGAAAGAGGATTTCCCTATAGGAATACGTAGTGTAGAAGCTACACAGGCAAGAGGAAGTCTGACAATGCTCTGCCAGCTGTGGCTGTGTACAGCCTGGTAAGCTTTTCCCCTCTCCCTCGGCAAAGGCAGTGTTTCTTCTGGTTTCTTCTTGATTTGTGGCATAGTATTTTGGACCCTGGTCCTCTCCAGTCATGCGTTCATCACCACTGTCATTCCCTCATCCAGTAATGCCCCTAGAGGCTACAGAACGTACACCGCATCGGGTTGGTCTTTGGATCGCATTACGATAAATACATTTACAAAAGAGCCAAGTCATACAGGTTTTGTAGAGAGAGGTGTTTGCTTGTTTACACGGGAATCCCTGACCTCTCTGTTTGTCTCTGCCTCTCTGTCTCCATCTGTCTGCGTCTGTCTGTCGTCTAACATTGTGTGAGCTAGCTTAGTGAGGAGATGAGCGATGCAGGACGCTGGAGTCATTGTGAAAAGAAGACAAACAGCCAGCTAGCCACAGCTCTCTCTCTCTCTCTCTCTCTCTCTCTCTCTCTCTCTCTCTCTCTCTCACGCTAATACTGCGTTCATAACTAAATGGGAATTTAGCACATACGACTGGGAAAAATCCAGTTGAACGGCCCTCCAACCGGTAATAACTAGTGTAAAACGCATCTGTCATCCTGAGCTGCCACTTCACCCACATGCTGACCTCTGACGTCACCTACCAAGGAAATTACCTTCATAACAGCATTTGGGGTATTTAACTGCAACAACAAAACTTTTTTAAAATAAAATTCAATCTGTTAATACGATTTTTTTTCTAACACTATAATTAGTTTATAAGCACGATAGCTGTACTTTTAGTTTATGGTTTACGCAGCTTGTTGGTCATTAGCCAATGAGCGTTACTTTAAACTTGTATGTGAAGTATGTGAAGGCATCCAACTTTGTAAATTCCCACCTCCCACTTGGTGACGAACACAACATTAGAATCTCCTTTACACTCCTGGTCCGCCTTTTAAAGGGAGAGTCAGTCAGGGAATGGCAGGGTTTATTTGGAGCATTAAAGCTAGTAGCCCAATAGACACACACAGATGGTTAACCTTGTGTTTGGTACATTTATAGGAGGTTTGTGGGGGGAAGGTAATATCTGATGGAGAGTGTAGACAGTCAGTTAGTCGTTGTCAGTCAGCCTGTCATTCAGTCAACCAGTCAGTCTGTCAGCCAGTCAGCCAATCATTCAGCCAGCCAGTCAGTCAACCAGTCAGTCATTCAGCCAGTCAGCCAATCATTCAGCCAGTCAGTCAGTCAACCAGTCAGTCATTCAGCCAGCCAGTCAGTCAGTCAGTTAGTCATTGTCAGTCAGCCTGTCATTCAGTCAACCAGTCAGTCTGTCAGCCAGTCAGCCAATCATTCAGCCAGTTAACCAGTCATTCAGCCAGTCAGTCAACCAGTCAGTCATTCAGCCAGTCAGTCAGTCAGTTAGTCATTGTCAGTCAGCCTGTCATTCAGTCAACCAGTCAGTCTGTCAGCCAGTCAGCCACTCATTCAGCCAGTCAACCAGTCATTCAGCCAGTCAGTTAACCAGTCAGTCATTCAGCCAGTCAGTCAGTCAGTTAGTCATTGTCAGTCATCCTGTCATTCAGTCAACCAGTCAATCATTTAGCCAGTCAACCAATCATTCAGCCAATCAATCAGCAAGTCAACCAGTTAGTCAGCCAGTCAACCAGTCAGTCATTCAGCCAGTCAGTCAGTCAGACAGCTAGCCAGTCATTGTCAGTCAGCCAGCCAGTCATTAATTCATTCAGTCAGCGAGCCAGTTAGTCAGTCATTCATTAATTCAGTCATTCAGCCAGCCAGTCTATCGGTCAGTCAGCCAGCCAGTCAGTCAGTCAGTAAGCCAGTCAGTCAGTCAGTCAGTAAGCCAGTCAGCCAGTCAGTCAGTCAAGTAGTCAGTCAGTAAGCCAGTCAGCCAGTCAGTCAGTCAAGTAGTCAGTCAGCCAGCCAGCCAGTCATTAATTCATTCAGTCAGCGAGCCAGTTAGTCAGTCATTCATTAATTCAGTCATTCAGCCAGCCAGTCTATCGGTCAGTCAGCCAGCCAGTCAGTCAGTCAGTAAGCCAGTCAGTCAGTCAGTCAGTAAGCCAGTCAGCCAGTCAGTCAGTCAAGTAGTCAGTCAGTAAGCCAGTCAGTCAGTCAGGTAGTCAGCCAGCCAGCCATCCAGCCAGTCATTCAGTCAGTCATATGTAGTGTAGTCTCTGTGACAACAACAGAGTCAGGTGACAGAAACACAGCAAGGCAACATGTTGTTTCATCGTCAATGTTTGGTTGTTTTTTGTTGTTATTTGGTCGTCAAAGCTCATTTCTGGGAATAATGTACATAATGTGACCATGGCCCATAAGGTCAAGTGCTCTATATAGGGAATAGGGTGCCATATGGGAAGCAACCAGTCCCTCTCCAGATCTGCCTAGCCAAAGGACCCAAAGAGCTTCCTGTTTTTGTGCACTGTGGGTTTAGTACATGAGTGTTCTCATCAGTGTTATTTTACTGACCGTGTGTTTGTTGGTCTCAAGGTTATAATAATAACTGTGGGAAATGGAGAAGGTTTCCTCCTTGGTGTCTGTGCTGCTTGCTATCCATGTCAGTGAGTGCCTGCATCCCAAATGCCATCGTACAGATACACTACATGACCAGAAGTATGTGGACACCTGCTCTT
This sequence comes from Oncorhynchus mykiss, assembly GCF_013265735.2. Taxonomy (NCBI): domain Eukaryota; kingdom Metazoa; phylum Chordata; class Actinopteri; order Salmoniformes; family Salmonidae; genus Oncorhynchus; species Oncorhynchus mykiss. Next base: position 5,872,076 of record NC_048566.1, on the reverse strand, counting down.
CGAACATCTCCTTCCAAAATCATGGGCATATTCATATGGAGTTGGTCCCCCCTTTGTTGCTATAACAGCCTCCACTCTCCTGTGGAAGGCTTTCCACTAGATGTTGGAACATTGCTGCGGGGACTTGCTTCTATTCAGCCACAAGAGCATTAGTGAGGTCAGGCACTGATGTTAGACGATTAGGCCTGGCTCCCAGTCGGCGTTCCAATTCATCCCAAAGGTGATCGATAGGGTACAGGTCAGGTCTTTGTACAGGCCAGTCAAAATTTTCCACACTGAACATGACAAACCATTTCTGTACAGACCTTGCTTTGTGCACAGGGGCATTGTCATGCTGAAACAGGAAAGGGCCTTCCCCAAACTGTTGCCACAAAGTTGGAAGCACAGAATCGTCTGGAATGTCATTGTCTGCTGTAGAGTTAAGATTTCCCTTCATTGGAACTAAAGGGCACAAACCATGAAAAACAGCCCCAGACCATTATTCCTCCTCCACCAAACTTGGAGCAGGTAGTGTTGTCCTGGCATCCACCAAACCCAAATGTAGGACATAGCCAGTCATTGGTAGTGAGTTGAGATGAGGTGAGGTAGGTGAGATGAGGTGATGTAGGTGAGGTGATGTAGGTGAGGTGAAGTAGGTGAGGTGAGGTGATGTAGGTGAGGTGAGGTAGGTGAGTTGAGTTGAGGTAGGTGAGGTGAGGTAGGTGAGATGAAGTAGGTGAGGTGAGTTGAAGTGAGGTGAGGTTGGTGAGGTGAGGTAGGTGAGGTGAGGTGAGGTAGGTGAGGTGAGGTAGGTGAGGTGAGTTGAGGTGAGATGAGGTGAGGAAGGTGAATTGAGGTGAGGTAAGTTGAAGTGAGGTGAGGTAGGTGAGGTGAGTTGAAGTGAGGTGAGGTAGGTGAGGTGAGGTAGGTGAGTTGAGTTGAGGTGAGGTAGATGAGTTGAGGTGAAGTGAAGTAGGTGAGGTGAGGTAGGTGAGTTGAGGTGAGGTGAGGTGAGGTGAGGTAGTTGAGGTGAGGTGAGGTAGGTGAGGTGAGGTAGGTGAGTTGAGTTGAGGTGAGGTGAAGTAGGTGAGGTGAGGTAGGTGAGTTGAGTTGAGTTGAGTTGAGGTGAGGTGAGGTAGGTGAGGTGAGGTAGGTAAGGTGAGGTGAGGTGAGGTAGGTGAGGTGAGGTGAGGTAGGTGAGGTGAGGTAGGTGAGTTGAGTTGAGTTGAGGTGAGGTGAGGTAGGTGAGGTGAGGTGAGGTAGGTGAGGTGAGGTGAGGTAGGTGAGTTGAGGTGAGGTGAGGTAGGTAAGGTGAGTGAGTGGTAGTGAATGGAACAATGCTTGTTCCCATTCAGGACGTGTCTGCTGCCTCTGGGGCATGTGAGGAGAGACTCCATATAGCTGAGCACAGGAGAGTTGTCCAAGGGTGCTGGGATCCTCTGGTTGTCTTTAGCGTTGTGTGTGTGTGTGTGTGTGTGTGTGTGTGTGTGTGTGTGTGTGTGTGTGTGTGTGTGTGTGTGTGTGTGTGTGTGTGTGTGTGTGTGCGCGTGTGTTGGACTGTAAACAGATGACTATTTTACCCCAGTGGAAAGTGGGACATGGTGTCTCTGTGTTGTGACTCTCCTGTAACTATGCCTCAGAGATTGTTTTTGTGTTACCACAGTGTTCATTGTCAAGGCTCGGGTTGTCGTGGTGTTTTCCTCGTGGTGTTATCATGGGATTGCCATGGTGATGGGGTTGTGCTGTAGCAGTGTCGTAGTGTGTGTGTGTCTGTGTGGAGCTAATCGACAATGTCTGCGTGAAGTGGAGGCTATATGGTGCTCTGATGCTACAGGCACCGCTTAATGTGGGTCAGGAAAAGCAGCTCTCTCTCTCCCTCCCCTCTCTCTTTATCTCTCTTTCTCTCTCTTTCTCTCTTCTCCCATCCTCTGCCACTTTCTGTTTTTCCTCTCTCCCTCCCTCTCGCTTTGTTTTTCTCTCTCTTTTTTCCCCTCCCTCTTTCTCTGTCACTCCATGTTTTTCGCTGCATCTCTCCCTCCTCCCTGCCTGCCATCATGCTTTCTGTCTTCCTGCCTCTCTGTTTATCTCCTCTCCTTCTCCCTTTCTTCCTGCCTCTGTTTATCTCTTTCTCCCTCCCTGCCTGCCATCATGCTTTCTGTCTTCCTGCCTCTGTTTATCTCTTTCTCCCTCCCTGCCTGCCATCCTGCTTTCTGTCTTCCTGCCTCTGTTTATCTATTTCTCCCTCCCTGCCTGCCATCATGCTTTCTGTCTTCCTGCCTCTCTGTTTATCTCCTCTCCTTCTTCCTTTCTTCCTGCCTCTGTTTATCTCCTCTCCTTCTCCCTTTCTTCCTGCCTCTCTGTTTATCTCCTCTCCTTCTCCCTTTCTTCCTGCCTCTCTGTTTATCTCCTCCCCTTCTCCCTTTCTTCCTGCCTCTCTGTTTATCTCTTCTCCTTCTCCCTTTCTTCCTGCCTCTCTGTTTATCTCCTCTCCTTCTCCCTTTCTTCCTGCCTCTCTGTTTATCTCCTCTCCTTCTCCCTTTCTTCCTGCCTCTCTGTTTATCTCCTCTCTTGCCTCTCAGCTGCACCTCTCCTTTGTTACCTCTGGTACATCTAGCAGGCTTTATCAGGCTGTTCTGTTATAGATATAGAATGGTGCATCTAGCAGGCTTTATCAGTCTGTTCTGTTATAGATATAGAATGGTACATCTAGCAGGCTTTATCAGTCTGTTCTGTTATAGATATAGAATGGTACATCTAGCAGGCTTTATCAGGCTGTTCTGTTATAGATATAGAATTGTGCATCTAGCAGGCTTTATCAGTCTGTTCTGTTATAGATATAGAATGGTACATCTAGCAGGCTTTATCAGGCTGTTCTGTTATAGATATAGAAAGGTACATCTAGCAGGCTTTATCAGTCTGTTCTGTTATAGATATAGAATTGTGCATCTAGCAGGCTTTATCAGTCTGTTCTGTTATAGATATAGAATGGTACATCTAGCAGGCTTTATCAGGCTGTTCTGTTATAGATATAGAATGGTACATCTAGCAGGCTTTATCAGTCTGTTCTGTTATAGATATAGAATTGTGCATCTAGCAGGCTTTATCAGTCTGTTCTGTTATAGATATAGAATGGTACATCTAGCAGGCTTTATCAGGCTGTTCTGTTATAGATATAGAATGGTACATCTAGCAGGCTTTATCAGGCACACATGGGGGTTCACTGAGGTCTTCAGTCCGGTTGCCTGTATGTTTATTGTTGAATGTGTAGATGATGTAGATGTGATGACGTGAGGCAGGGGGTAATATACACAATACAACATGACTTCCTAGAACATCATGATGTGATTGTCAAATTATCATTTCAATGAGGAGTGACTTGGGTGAAATGGATGGACACACACGCACGCGCACGCACATAAATACACACACACAGGCCTCCCGAGTGGCGCAGTGGTCTAAGGTACTGCATCGCTAGCTGTGCCACTAGAGATTCTGGGTTCGAGTCCAGGCTCTGTCGCAGCTGGCCGCGACCGGGAGACCCATGGGTGGTGCACAATTGGCCCAGCGTCGTCAGGGTTTGGGAAGGGTTTGGCCAGCAGGGATGTCCTTGTCCCATCGCGCACTAGTGACACCTGTGGCGGGCCGGGCGCAGTGCACGCTGACACGGTCACCAGGTGTACGGTGTTTCCTCCAACACATTGGTGCGACTGGCTTCCAAGTTAAGTGGGCATTGTGTCAAGAAGCAGTGCGGCTTGGTTGGGTTGTGTTTCGGAGGACGCATGGCTCTCGACCTTCGTCTCTCCCGAGTCCGTACGGGAGTTGCAGCGATAAGACAAGACTGTAACTACTAATTGGAAACCAGGATATTGGGGAGAAAAGGGGTAAACAGAATTGATATAAATACACACAGAACAACAACAACAACCAGGATGTCATTGGATCTGGTGTCTGGCTTGATTTTCACACCTACCTTTTTCCACTCACAGTCATTGAAGCAGGGGTTGGTACCGGTTCAGGAAACAGAACCAAAAACGGTGAAAAAACAACAAAAATTCAAGTAACAGAAATAGAACCAGCAACTAGTGTTCCGGAACAGAACTGTTATTTTCAAATCTTGAGAATCGGTTAATAATGTCATTGTTTTGTTCCCGAAAATATTCTGTATTTAAGTACAGTTCTGATGCTAGTAATAGCCTAAACTCATGCCATGATGTTCAGCGCTTCAAGCCAAGCCTGTTACATGTCCACCCCTCTTTCTCACTCTCTACTCACCCGCATCTCATGCCTGCAGGGGCGCATATTAAAATATGAATGTCATGATTGCATATATCCTTTGACGTGTGTCATGCACAGAGAGTAAGCATGTTGGAAATGTACAGCCATCATTCTTCTCTGTTGTTTCTACATTCTAGAACACAACAGTTGTGTTTCTTCCTCTGTCTCCAGATTTACAGCTGGCGGACGTTGTGGTTAGTCAGAGATGATTCCTCATGAAGTCCATGGAGTCGTCCTCTCTGTCGCCTGGCGGGCGTCACTCTGCCCTCTCTAGACTACTGAGTCCAGGACACACAGTCACACAGTGAAGACCTGAAAGAGA